>NC_061088.1:86766712-86779212 GCF_015104395.2 Macrobrachium nipponense | reverse complement strand
AGATTATTTACTTACAGCCCACGTAAAATCTAGAGATAATCACGCGTAATAAAGGAACAGAGAGGAACTGTGAATAATATCATCTCTAAAAAAACTGTAGTGCATTTTATGACTATCATAATAAATAATTATTATTTGTAAATCAGTTTCCTTATTAACTTCTGAGTATAACTTTCTTTTAAAAGCTGTGAACTTAACATGATTTCTGTGCCCCTTTTTTTGCCTTCTGAAGAGAGAGAGAGAGAGAGAGAGAGAGAGAGAGAGAGAGAGAGAGAGAGAGAGAGAGAAATAAAACAGTTGTTATAAATATAAATAAATATATAAAAATAAACACACAAACATAAAAAAAATCTATTTCATAGAGTATAAATATTTCAAGTTCCAGAGCTGAGCACAAATACCAGTCGCTCTGTGGTAAAACCAGTTATTCGTCAGTATCTTTCCAGGTACAAAAATCCCGGCAGCAAATGTCATGGAACATCAACAATATTAATTATGCCTCGCGGCCTTTAAAGGTAAACAATGGTCATTGCTAGAGAGGACAACAATAATGAATTTCATTTTTCTTTTTTCGAAAAAAAAAAAAATGAAGAATTGCAATCGAAGTTTATTGTAATTTTTCGCTACGATTGGAATAATGTCATTATCCAGCTAAGAAAAATACTACTGATACCAACGTCAGTCATGTGATCATAAATTACAACAGCAAAAAATACACAGGTAAATAAAAAAATAGATAAAAAATAAATAAAAAATAATAAATAAAAAACAAATACATAAAAATTAATATCAACAAGAGTCAAACACGTTCGTCTTTAATGTTACGTTGAATGTCACTCGAAAGAATCTTGTTTTTTTTTTTTTTTTTCTTTTTGTGAATCTAAGACGGTAACTTCGAGTCATCACGAAAATGGTTTACGTGAATCTATTCGTGTTGAAATAATTACGGACAAAATAAGTGTAACCTTCGCAACACCCTAAAATCTTCATAATTCTTGTTTGTTTGTATGGTGCTTTTACGTTGCATGGAACCAGTGGTTATTCAGCAACGGGACCAACGGCTTTACGTGACTTCCGAACCACGTCGAGAATGAACTTCTATCACCAGAAATACACATCTCTCACATCTTTTGCCACTGAATCATGCCTCTTTTTGTACTGGTTCTGTGCAAGTGCCGGGCATTCGCTTGCTATGTGGTTTATGGTTTCATTTTTCATATTGCAACTTCCTGCATATGGGAGATTATTTGTTATTTCCGTCTATCGTTCTTTGAACATATCTGGTTCCTTAGGGGCCTGAGTCTTGTGCCGCTGTTATCATTCCTTCAGTTTTCCTTCTTTAGCTCTACCCCATCTGTAGCCATTGCCCATGGGTGTCATCGCTGGCTAGTTCTTTAGTCTGTCTCGGTGTATTGTCCGTGCCATTGGTTTTGGTTGTTGGCCAGTCCTCTGTTTCTGTTTGTCATTCTTCCCATGCCTCTTTCGTTAGTCCACTCGTCTTCACTGGTTTTCAGATATTGCCCCATTGGCTCTGTTCTCGATGTTGGACCGCAGTCCTCTATACTTAGTAGTCCTCTCCCTCCTTCCTTTCGTGTTCTGTATAGTCTGTCCGTACTTGCTCTTGGGTGTAGTGCTTGTGTATTGTCATAAGTTTTCCTGGCGTTTTTTTCTGATCTATGCTGCCGAAGATTCTGCCTTCGTCCATTCCACTTATTCCTGCGCTGTATCTGATTACTGGGCTACTGCCCAGTGTTTGTTTTGGACGTTTTATCATATTTCCGGCGTTGAGTTTTGACTTAAGTATCGCCTTGAGTCTCTGCATAATTATTCTTTCCTGAATCGTTGTTCCTTCATCTCTTGGTGTTTTTGATCCCCCCCCCTCCCCTCTTTCCATTTTCCCATTCCCGGTATTTGTATCCTCAGTCTCATCTATGTTTGATGTTTACTCCCATCTGGTAGTTTATTTCCCTTCCCAGTTTATCCTTGTTTACCTTTGTTGCCTTTTTGTATGTTGACTAAGGCGCATTTTTCAGTTTCCAAGGGATACATCCTGATGTGCCCCAGATACAATTACCATTACAGTCCTGGCGATTAGGGTATCTAATTCCTTGGAATACTCTTACCATACAGCCTTGGATGTCGTCCCGTGAACCGTCAAATGTGTTTGAATTCTGTTGCCTCTTTTTCTTGAGTTTGGTTACCCTCGGCCATTCCATTCTTCTGTATACTTTTTGTCATGGGAATCATGGCTACTACGAAGAGTAGTGGGGTGGACAGTGGTCGTCCCCCCTGGAAACAAAGATCCCCTCTCCTGTCATTAACCTCTGCTAGTCTTATTCCAAGGCTTTGTCAAGTATTGATTTCCAGTTGCCGCATTGTATTTTTCGAGGAAGGCTTATGGTGTTTTCCTCGCCTGCCCATATATTTTTCAGGTCTTCTTTATTAGCCATGTGGTGGTGGTATTCATGTCGAAGGCTTTCGTTATGTCTATCCATGCCATGCTTTGAGGTTGGTTTTTCCCTTCTCTTACTGTTCTTCATTACCCATTTTTTCTATCAGGAGGCTGGTCTTTTTGGTCCGCCTCTACACTTCCTTCTGCAGGCCTTTCTGTTTGGGGGGGATGGCGGGATTGGTGCTTGTCCTCCTTAGGTAGTTGTATAGCCTTCATTTGATGATATTTAGGCTTGATGTCTCTGTTGAGTAAACTTCCACATTCTTGTGTAGCAAGGTGAATCGGCCGTTGTAGTTCATATTATTTGGGTGCATGGTGATTTGGAGATACAAATGCTGGAGTTGTTCTGCTATTCGTGGGTGTAGGGCCTTGAATGGAAGTTTTTTTGAGCCAGTATCCATGGAACTTCATCGGGACTGGGGCTTTCCAGTTTTGGCATTTTCTTTAGTTGGTGGTTCTGAACTGCGTGTCATGTCACGAATAACTTTGTGAATCTTTGTTTTTCATTCCTCCCTGTTTTCTTCTTGAACTTGACTTCCTGGAGCCATTTGTTGCATGTTTTGGTTGGTGTGATACCGGATTTGCTCCATATGTTTTCCCAGCGTCTCTTTACTTGGGTTTCGGCTTCATTTTTATCTATTTATTTATTATTATCTTATTATTAATTATTATTATTATTTATTAATTATTTATTATTATTATTATTGTTATTATTATTATTATTAATTATTATTATTATTAATGAAGGAAGTCTCAATTACGAGGGCACAAGTAATGTTCTTCCAAGGTCCACAATAATATAACCTGATTGGTAGCAGTCAGTAAAAACTTTTATACCAAAACTATGTTAAAAGCTTTTGAACCCTAATACCCTGGGTTCATCCTTCAGTCGACTTGAAGATGAACCCAGGGGTTAGGGTTTTGAAAGGTTTTATATCGTTTAAAAATTTTAAAACTTTTACTTGATTCTTTAATTACTACTACCATCAGTATTTTATTGTGGACCTGAAAGAACAGGAACTTTGTACCCTCGTCATTGAGACCTTCTATCCCATTATTATTTAATTATTAATTATTTTTGTTTTTTTTTGTTAATTCTTATTTATTTTTTGGCTCCTATATACAGTCCTCCAATTTGACCTGGGTGGTGGTATTTAATAGTGTGGGGTTTCCCGGTGTTGCATCCTAGCCTCCTTAGGAGTCCATCCCTTTTCTTTTCTTGTGTGGGCCGTTCTAGGATCACACTCCTCTGCATGAAGTCCTGGAGCTACTTCAGCAGCCCTCTAGTTTTTTTCTAGATTCCTTTTTCCATGGGATCTTGGGATCGGCCGCCTAGTGCTCCTATGATTATGGGTAGCGATTTCCACTGGCATATCCCATATCCTTCTTATTTCTATTTTCAAGATCTTGATACTTAGACCATTTTTTTCCCTCTCTTTCTCCTTCAACTCTGGTTGTCCCCCATGGTAATTGCGACATCAATGAGTGATACTTTCTTCTTGACTTTGTCAATCAACGTCACGTGCTGGTCTAGTTTGACACGTATCAACCCTATCCGTTCTGAATACCATAGTCCCAGAGGAATCTTTGCCTGGAATCGTTTTCTCTATCGCTCCCGAAATCAGGTTGATGCTTCAGTACCAACTTATACCTGCAAGGTAGCTGATGTTTCTTGCACCAGGCTCCAGTGGAGGGGCTTTTGGCCACTGAATCATGCCTCTTTTATTGTACTGGTTCTGTGCAAGTGCCGGGCATTATCGCTTGCTATTTGGTTTGGTTTAACTGGTTTCATTTTTCGTATTGCAACTTCCTTACATATGGGAGAGATGTTATTTACCGTTCCTATCGTTCCTTTGAAACATATCTGGTTCTTAGGCGGGCCTGATCTTGTGCCGCTGTTTATCATTCCTTCAGTTTCCGTTCTTTAGCTCTCCCCTCTGTAGCCATTGCCATGTTTGTCATCCTGCTGGTAGTTCTTTCGTCTGTCCTCATGTATTGTCCCGTTGCATTGGTTTGCTTGTGCCAGGTCCTCTGTTCTGGTCCTGGTCTTTCTCCTGATCCCTCTGTATATTTTCTGGGTCTTCGGTACATAACTTTTATCAGTCCTTCTTCCCATGCCACTCTTTTAGCCACTCGTCCTTTAACTGGTTTTTCAGATATTGCCCCAGCTGCTCTTTTTTGTTTTCGATTGTTGACACAGTCCCTCTATACTTAGTAGTCCCCTTCTTCCTTCCTTTTCCTTCTTTCGATGTTATGTATAGTCTTTGTCCGTATTTGCTCCTTGGGTTTTGTAGTGCTTTGTGTATTGTCATATGTTTCCTGGGTTTTTCTGATCTATGCTGTGGAGTTTCTGCCTTCGTTCCACATTCCACTATTCCTGCGCTCGTAATCTGATTTACTGGTCCACTGCCCATGTTGTTTAGGGTCTTTTATCATATTTCCGGCGTTGAGTTTTTGACTTGAGTATTCGCCTTGAGTTCTCTGCCATATTTATTCTTTCCCTGAATCGTTTGTCCTTCATCTCTTTGGGTTTTGTTTTATATCCCCTCCGTTCCATTTTTATTCCCAGGTATTTGTATCCTGTCTCATCTATGGTTTGTTTGATGTTGTGCTCCCATCTGGTAGCTTTATCCCTTCAGTTCTCGTTACTTTACTTTTGCCTTTTTGTATGTTGGACCTAAGGCGCATTTTTACTATTCCAAACTCCATCCTGATGTCCCCACAGATACAATCCTTACAGTCTAGGATTAGGGTTATCTATTTCCACCTTGATGCTCTTACAAATACAGTTCTTGATGTCGGTCCATGAACATCATATGGTTGATTCGCTTGCCTTTTTCTTTTTCTTGAGTTGGTTACCCGGCATCCATCTTCTGTAGTACCTTTTGTCATGGGAATCATGGCTAACTAACGAATAGTAGTGGGGTGGGTCAAGTGAGTCGCCCATGGGAAGATCCCTTCCTCCTGATATTAACCTCTGTTGCTAGTCTTATCCAGAGCTTGTAAGTATGTATTCCCCAAAGTTTGCGCATTGTATTTTTTGAGGAAGGCTTATGGTTTTTGTTTCCTTCCTCTGCCCCCATCTATTTTCTAGGCATTCTATTAGCCATGGTGTGTGGGTATCATGTCGAAGGCTTTCTTCATAGTCTATTCCATGGCCCATGCTTAGGTTGGTTTTTCCCTTCTCCTACTGTTCTTCCATTAACCATTTTGTTCCTATCAGGAGCTGGTCTTTTGTGCCTCTACACTTCCCTTCTTGACAAGACCTTTCTGTTGGTGGGGGATGGTGTTTGGTCCTCCTTCTAGGTACGTTGTATAGCCTTTCACTGATGATACCTGTTTAGTAACTTCCACATTATTTGGCCCTTGTAGTTACTTGGTTTTCTTTTTGTATTTTCCTAACTCTTGGTCTTTTGGTACTAGGATTTTCTTCCTGTGGGTCATCCATTTGGGTTGCATGGTTGATTTGAGATAACAATGGCTGGAGTTGTTTCTGCTATTCGATGGGTGTAGACGCTTTGGAAAGTTTTTGAGCCAGTTAGTATTCCATGGACTTCATCATGGACCATGGGGCGTTTCCTTTTCCAGTTTGGCATTTTCTTTAAGGTTGGAGTGTTCTGACTGTCGGTTCATGTCGTGATCTCTGTGAATCCTTTTTTTGTTTTATTCGTCCCTGTTTCTTCTGGAACTTGACTTCCTGGAGCCATGTTTGCATGTTTGTTGGTGTGATACCGGATTGCTCCATATGTTTTTCCCAGAGTCTCTTACTTGGTTCGGCTTCAGGAATTTCTGGGTGGTTGTTTCCCTTCCCCTTCTTAGTTGGCTGTATAGTCTTTTTCTTCCTGGTTAGTTCCGAATAGTTTTGTTCTGTTGGGTATCCCTTAGTTACCTTTGTTCATGTAGTTGTTTGGTATTCATTATGTGCTTTGGCCCTTAAGCCTCTGGTTTTACATCTTCGATTGTGTTGTTTCGTACCCCTCTCTTTTGGACTTTGTATTTTCTCGTTGAAGTTCCCTCCCTTGTTTTCTTGTTTCTTGTTTCTTAGCCTTTTTTCTGCCATCTCTTTTCCAGTTTATAACCTCAAAGTCAATATCTCATCACCATGATTTTGCTTTTTCCAGGGCCGCCTTTTCCAAGGCAGGTTGCTGTTTTGGTTTCTGTTGGGTTGGGGGTTTGTGCTGGTGGTGTCTGTGTTTCGAACCACCTCCATCAGTTTCTGCTTACTAAATCTTCGCTGTCCTGCATATAAACCAAGGTTATTTGTTTCTGTGATAATGCTGGTGGTGTGTATTAATGGCCCATTAATTTCATTGACCCATCACTTGGTTTTCTCCCTTTAATTTCCTTGGTTGGGGTTGTAGGCTTTCATGGGAGGGGATCTTTGTTCTCTCTGTATCTGGCTACCCACCTTGTCTAATCTTTTTCTACCCATTCCGTCATCCTCTCGTTTACTTCGTCGGTGTTTGATTCGTGTGTCGTTGTTTGATACCTCATCCTCCCTGTCGTCCTTCTGTGGCATCGTCTCTCAGTTTCGTCTTCCGTGTAAGTTCGTTTGTCGTGTGACATTTTCCCTTTCCAGTTCTTCTCTTTCTGTTGGTTGGGGAGAGCCAGTTCTTTTTCTTTATGTTCCCTTTACTTTGGTCTTGCCAGCCTTCTGCTCTGTTTGGGGGGGGTTGTTATTCCTCTCATTCCAGATGTTGACCCAATCTTCTTCTATATCCTCATCTCCGTCGGGTTGCTTCTGATTTGTAGCAATCTCCATATTTTCCCTTATTTTTCTTTCTCTTGTCCATTTTCTTCCTTTTTTGCTTACTTCGGTAGCTCCAATCTCAGGCTGTTGATTACTCTCCGTTGTGGGTGATCAAGTTGCTGGAATGTACGACCTCCAAGTACCATGACCTTCTTCCCCTTCAATTGGGTTGGTAATACCTGGTTAGTGGCCGGACGAAGCTCCTTCTGTTGACCAGCGGTTCCATTTACAGTCGTTGTCGTTTATTCCTTCATTTTCATTTTCTTTCCATGCATTGCCTGAGTTTTTTTGCTATTGTAACCCATAGCTGGAACCCTACCCCATGCAGGGAATAGGTACTCATTTTACAGCTGTTAGTAACTGAGGAAATTATGGTAAAGATCCTTTCCCAAGGAAGGAATCAAACGCCGAAGGAAGAGCGGTTCCACCCATCCAACGAACTGACCAGGACCCAATTGTTGCTTAACTTGACTTAAAGTCCATTGACGACCTAAACCCACGGCCTCCTCCACGGCGCCACATTTATTATTATTATTATTATTATTATTATTGTTTCTTAGTTATTAATTATTATTATTAGTTATTGCCATATGGTACAAACCCATCTCTGGGGCCACCGACTTGAAATTCTTGAACCTTCCAAAGAATGTTATGGTGTTCATTAGGAAGAAGTAAGAGGAGATAAAAGGAAATACACGAAAATAAACTGATCAGTCAACAAACAAACAAACTAATAAATAAAAACGTCAGTAGAATATTAAGATATAGGGCATTGGATCAGCAACCTTGAGTCATCTCTTTGGACATAAACCGTTGAATTTTCCACACTTACATGATAGAGAGAGAAGATAGGACGATAGGTAGAGAGAGAGAGGAGAGAGAGAGGGCGGGGGGGGGGGGGGAGGGGGGGTGGGGGGGGGGATTTGGGTTTCGTGATGACACCGAATTTTTTGAAATATCATCGAATTAGGACCGGTTTAAAAACGCTAATAATAATTCCTGCGTCAAATTATATGTCTCAATACGGACTGGTTTCCGTCGAATCGGGACTGTGAAAGAGATCGTATAAAAAAATTCTGGACGAATATCCAATGTCACAAAATGTATTATTTTCTACCAGTACATCACCGACACACGACTCTGGCAAGAAAAACTATTTTAACTCTCCTTTGTTTTTTATTTCCTGGAAAATCGTACGATAAAATGCTATTAAGTATAAAAAACAAATAAAAATTCTTTATCCCTCACACCGCTGGAACCGGGTGGAAGCAGCAATCCCCGTACGTTCAAAGCTAAATACGCAATACTATTTCTACTCTAACCAACTCTTCGTCCTTCGCCATTTGCAATGGCTGTTTATCTATTTATTCTTTTATTTCTTCTTCTTTAATAAGTGGGATCTCTTCTTTCTGTATTTCCCTTTACTGACTGACTTTTTCCTGATGAACACCATAATATTCTTTAGAAGCTTGAATTTCAAGTCAGTGGCCACTTTGGTGGGCTTGTTCTATATGAAATCAGGGTGCACCTTCGGAATCTAATATAATGATAATAATAATAATAAGAATAAAAAATAATAATAATAATAATAATAATAATAATAATAAAATAATAATAATAATAATCATATAATTTATAGGAAGGTGTAGGGGCACAAAAGACCAACTCCTGATAGACAAACTGGTAATGAAGAACAGTAGGGAGAAGGAAAAACCAAACCTAAGCCCATGGTTGGCATCTGGATAGACTATAAAAAGGAAAGCCTTCGGCACATGATACCCAACCCACAACATGGCTAATAAAGGAATGCCTGAAAAATGATATGGGGTGGCAGAGGAAAACCACCATCATCTTCCTCAAAAAATACAATGGGCGCAACTGGAATACAATACTTACAAGCTCTGGAATAAGACCTAGCAGAGATTTAATATCATGGAGAGGGTTCTTCCAGGGTCGACTCCCACTGTCCCCACTTACTCTTCGTTAGTAGCCATGATTCCCCATGACAAAAGTACTGCAGAAGATGGATGCTGGATACCAACCTCAATGAAAAAGAGGCAACAAGAATTAAACCATCTGATGTTCCATGGACCAGACAATCACGCCTGTCATGGTCGAAGCATCAAGGAAATTAGCTACCCTAAATCCAGACTGTAAGGATTGTATCTGGGGTGGACATCAGGATGGAGTTTGGAATAGAAAAATGTGGCTTAGTCAACATACAAAAGGGCAAAGTAACAATGGACTGAACGGGGATCAAGCTACCATGATGGGAGCAACATCAAACCAATAGGTAGGGAGACGGGATACAAATATCTTGGGAATAATGGAAGGAGGGGATATAAAACACCAAGGGAGACAGAGTAATTAAAAGATAAGAGTTTAGAGAGGGAGGAGATGAAATAGGATACTAGATGACGGAAGGAAACGATCAGGAAAAGAATATAGCAGCAGACTCAAGGCGATACTCAAGTCAAAAACTCAACGCCGGAAATATAATAAAAGCCATAAACACATAGGCAGTGCCAGTAATCAGATAAACAGGCGCAGGAAATAGAGTGGAATGGAAGCGAAGGCAGAAACTCCTCAGCATTAAGACCATAAAAACTAGGGAAAACATATGACAATAACCACAAGCACTACACCCCAAGAGCAAATACGGACAGACTAGTAGCATAAATCTTTCATAACACGAAGATGAGATATGTCAAATATCGTCCACAGGAGAAAAATAGAATAAAAGACTCTAGTAGCTCGATAAATTTCGCCTTTCACCAGGCCTCTTTCAAGAGCTTTATTTTAACTAAACCAGTAATTGAGCAATTACAAAAAATTCATAAACCACTTTACCACTGGGAAAAAAAATAAAATTAACATAACTTGTAAAAACAGTAAAAATTAGGTTGTTTTAAACATCATAAACAAATGGTCCAAATCAGCAATTCAAACAGGTTAATAAAGAGAGAACTAATTCAACGATTTGGTGAATGGTCCCGGTTTAACTTTTCTTTTCTTGAATTTGTACTGTTGGGAAACAATATGAAGGTAAATAAAGGGTTCCTCCAATTTAATATATGCCCGGATGCTTATATTAAAGTTTTTTATTTTGTTTGCTAAAACATATGCAAGCTGCTTCTAACAAAAGAAAAAGAATATGATTGCCAAGGAAATTTTGTTAGAAGCAGCATTGCATAGTTTTAGCAAACAAAAATAACTTTAATATAAGTTCAGGGCATATATAAATTTGGACCCTTTATTCCATTCAATATTGTTTTCCCAAAACGTACAAATTCAATGAGAAAAGTTTTAAATGACCCATTCACCAAATCGTTGAATAGTTCTCTCTTTTTAACCTGTTTGAATTGCTGGATTTGACCATTTTTTGTTTGTAGTTTAAAACAACCTAATTTTTAACTTTGACAATTATGGTTAATTTTGTTATTTTTTTTTCCAGTGGGAAACGTGTTTATGAATTTTTTGTAAATGCTCATTCTGTTAAGTTAAAATAAAAAGTTCTTGCAAGAGGCCTGGTGCAAAGGCGAAATTATCGAGCTACTAAGAGTCTTTTATTCTTTTTCTTTTCCTGCCTGGTGGACGGATATTGGAGATCACGGACAGACTATACTAATAAACGAAACGAACGGAAGGGAGGGAGGAGGACTACTAAGTAAAGATGGACCTGCGTTCAAAACATCGAAGAAACAGAGCACTTTGGGGCAATATCTGAAAACCCAGTGAAGACGACAGTGCGCTAAAGAGTGCATGGGAAGCAAGGACTGATAAAATAAAAGTAGACGAAAGACCCAGAAATGTACAGAGACCTGGAGAATGACAAACAGAACAGAGGAATGGCCCAACAACCCAAATAAAGTACGGCAATAAACATGAGACAGACGAAAAGAACTCAGCCAGCGATGGACACATGGCAAATGGCTACAGAGGGGAGAGCTCAATAAGGAAATTGAAGGAATGAATTAACAGGCGGCACCAAGATCAGGAACCTAAGAACCAAGATATTTTGTTCAAAGAACGATAGACGGAAACATAAAACATCTCTACCATATGTAGGAAGTGCCAATTATGAAAAATGAAACCATAAAACCACATAGCAAGTGAATGCCCCGGCACTTGCACAGAACCAAGTACAAAAAAAGAGGGCATGATTCAGTGGCAAAAGCCCCTCCCACTGGAGCCTGTTGTCAAGAAACATCAGCTACCTTGCCAGTAATAAGTTGGTTACGAGCACCAACCTGAGGGAGTGATTTAGAAACGATCAAGGCAAAGATCCTTCTGGGAACTATGGGTATCAGAACGGATAGGGTGATACGTTGCAAACAGACCAGACTTGACGCTGGTTTTGAAAAATCAAGAAGAAAGTTATCACCTCACTGATGTCGCAATTTTTTTTTTGACCCCCATGGGAGCACCTCCAGAGTTGAAGAGAAATAAGAAAGGAAAAAAATGGATAAGTATCAAGATCTGGAAAAATAGAAATAAGAATGGATATGGGATATGCCAGGGAATTGGGAAATTGTACCCCATAATCATAGGAGCATAGGCAACGATTCCCAAGATCCCTGAAAAGGAATCTGGGAAAAAACTAGAGGCTGCAAGTAGATCCGGAAGGACTCATGCATAAGAGTGTGATTCCACGAAAACGGCGGCGACATAGTAAAAAATAAAGTGATTGGACTCCTACGGAGGCAGGATGGCAACCCGGAACCCCCCCACACTATAAATAACCACCCAGTCGAAGAATTGGAGGACTGTGGATAGAAGCAAAAAAAAAAAAAAAAAAAAAACTAATAAAATAAAATAATATAAATATTCTTTGGAAGCTTGAAATTTCAAGTCGGTGTGCCCTTTCGGGGAGCTTGTTCTATATGAACAAGGTTCATCTTATGAATAATAATAATAATAATAAAATAAGAATAATGAATTAATAATCAAATAAATAAATCAATAATAATAAATAATAATTAAACTATAGCATGCAAGGTCGTGTAAACAATCGGTGGGGTGGGATCGGGGTGGGAACTGGATTTTAATTGGTCGTTGGATGGAAAACGAAAATCTCCCCCTGAGTCGTTTCTGACCTTGGCGTAGTTTGTGACGGGGTAATTAGCGTCCGGTTGGGTGTTGTTTGGGGTACCCACCTCTTGGGCTAGCTAGGCTGTACAATTGATATATCTTCCGCTCGTTCTCTCCCCACCGCTTTCTCGTCTCTACTTCTTCCGCTCTTTCTCTCTCTCTTGCTCTCTCTCTTTCTCTTTCTGCAAGTTCCTCTCTCTCTCTCTT
>NC_061088.1:86744212-86761712 GCF_015104395.2 Macrobrachium nipponense | reverse complement strand
CAAAGATTTCTCTTTATTAACCTCGGGGCAGTTACGCTCCAGAGGAACTTAACCCTGACTTCTCCTTCCCTCCTTCGGGAAGGCCACAGCTTCATCATGTCTAATGGTATAACTGCCTTGGTCTTCTTAGACGAACCTATTTTTTATGAGCAAGAGCCCGTGCTGGCAAAAGTCCAGCTCATTCAAAAACAACAGACCCTTTTTTTCGTTCTTGTGATCTATGGTGAATTGAATTTAGGCCAAAGTAGGCCAAAGGCCAAACACTAGGATCCATGAGGTCATTCAGCACTGAAACGGAAATTGACGGTAAGACGAACTTATTTCGAACTCTACCCTGGGTTCATCTGATGATAAACCCAGGGTAGGGTTTGAAAGCTTTTACAGAGAATTATAAAAATTTTACTACTGCTGCCATCAGTATATTATTGTGGACCTCAAAGAACATGTGTACAAATATTTTAAAGTTTACTTTTAGGATAATTTTTACGATTTTGAGCTATAAAGATGTTTAAGTTGAATACTCTTTAGAAGAATTCTTATCGATTTTTCCAATGCATGTTCCTCAGTTCAGATTTTCATCATGAATTTTCTAAGTAACAATTTCTTTTAGTTCAGTGCTATGATAATCTTTATGATCTTTGAGCTAAGAAGAATTTTGAGTTCAAAATTCTTTAGAATAATTCTTTGTATAACATTTTTTTTTTTAATTTTTATATTAAGATATTTTTCAAGGACTTTGATCTAAGGACATTTTTGAATTTAAAATTCTATAGAACAATTCTTTGTGTAGCGTTTTTTTTTTTTTTTTTAAATTTTGGTACTGATAAGATAATTTTCAAGGTCTTCGATCTAAGGACATTTTTGAATATAAAATTCTTTAGAATAAGTCATCGATTTTCAATTATTTACTGTAGTTATTTTATTCACAAATATAATTTCCACCTACCGACGACAGGACACGATTTTCAGTTATTTACTGTTGTTATTTTATTCACAAATACAATTTCCACCTACCGACGAGAGGAAAGTCCAGCAGCGAGAAATGAAAACAGGGAAGACGATGAGAGAGTCTCTCTCTCTCTCTCTCTCTCTCTCTCTCTCTCTCTCTCTCTCTCTCTCTCTCTCTCGCCACTCCGGCGAATGATAACAAAAGGATTCACGTCGGACGGACTGACGAGCGGACGAACGACAAATCCCTGTAAAACCTAATCCGCAGATTGCCAGAAAGTCTCACTTGATCCCTTTTGATCTGCAGTCCAACACACTCCAAGAGCGACCTTCATTTAGGGCAGGGCATTACGTCTCCGCTGCAGTCGCTTCGTCTCCGTTGGCGCGGCTGAATCAAGAAGGCCACACCAGGCCTCCTTTTCTGTTTCGCGTTCCACAGCAAGGGTCCGTGCTGGTGCGAGATCGGGTTTATCTTGACCATAATATTATATTTGACTATAAAGACTTCGAGTAGATAACGCGTTGATGGTACCCGTATTCTAAGCAGCAATTAATAGCTAGTATAAAATGTGCCCGGTAGTGGTGGCTTGTCCTCCCATAGCGTTGCCGGACGCACAATTATGCCTAATTTCAACCTTAAATAAAATACAAACTACCGAGCTAGAGGGTTGCAATTTGGTATGTTTGTTGATTGGAGGGTGGATGATCAACATGCCAAACTGCAGCCCTCTAGCCTCAGTAGATTTCAAGATCTGAGGGCGGGCGGAAGAAGTACAGACGTACAGACAAATAGCCACCTCAATAGTTTTCGTTTACAGAAAACTAAAAAAAAAAAAAAAAAAAAAAAAAAAAAAAAAAAACAAAAAAAAAAAAAAAAAAAAAAAAAAAAATTACAACGCAGTCATCAAAGAACAGTTAATATCAGTAATAATCACTACAGAAGACTTTCGTCCAAAATGATGGCGACCCTTCTTCCGGGGACTGAATCACCCATAGATTCAGACTGATCGGAAACAAATGTTATCTCGGTCGCCTTCGTACTTGAGGATGATTTTCATGCAGAGCAGGGCAGCTGATATGAAGTATTAGAAACACCCCCCTCCCCCCCTGCCCCAACCACTCCCCCGGGGGGAGGCTTTTAAACTCCCACAGATTTATGGCTATAAACTAACATCAGTTTGCTGGTATACAGTATACGTACACACATCAAAAGAGAGAGAGAGAGAGAGAGAGAGAGAGAGAGAGAGAGAGAGAGAAGAGAGAGGGGGGGGGGGGATTCAGGGGGAGAACACCGTTAGTAAACATATAAATAACTGTAAGTTACAGAGCAACGCCGATGGTAATAATAGTATATAATAAAAATAAAAAGAAATTTGATCATATCTCTGAGAACACAATCAGTAAACATGAACAAAAAATGTAAGTTACAGAATAACGCCGATGGTAATAATAGTATATCATAAAAATAACAAGCAATCTGATCATATTTCTGGAACGACAGACGCCTTATTCCCCCCCCCCCCTCTTAAAAAAGACAGCATCCCAATGGATGAAATGTTTGATGAAGAATCCACCATCACGGATCTATCGCAAAATGGTCGGCGGTGACATCACTTATTTTCTTCAAACAACTTTTATTTATTTTTCACGTTCCCAATTTGGGACCTCGGTCGAACTTGTGACAATGGCAGACCATCATGTATAGATGTGCAGGAAGGGAAATTATTCGTCTGTCTGTCTGTGTTACGTTCACTTTTTCATGGCAAGTCCTCCTACTCGGTGAAAGGTATTCTAGTCGAACTTGGTATGCCACGAACCCATCAATTAATATGTGCATGAAAGAAATGTCATCCATCTGTTTGTCCAATTGTCTGCCCACCAGTGCTATAGTAGATTCACATCAAGCGTGCATCTGATGTCTAGGTCCGTCCCTTACGACGCTCCTGATTGGCTGCTGATATGCCAATCACAGAGCTGGAAATTCTCGGTCCCTCGAGATACTTCACATAGGCAGGATGTATATTCCACCTCTCCTGAGCGATACGTCTTTCAAAAGTATCCCTCAGGAGAAGTGGAACATAGATCCTACCCATGTGAACTCTCTCGAGAGACTGAGAGTTTCCATCCCTGTGATTGGCTTATCAACAGCCAATCAGGAGCGTCGTGAGGGACAGGCCTAGACATCAGATGCACAGTATATGTGAATCTGCCATTGTCACATTCGACTGTCATCCCGCTCTGCCAACGTGGAATCAGAGGAATTTATTTCTGGTGATTAGAAATTCATTTCTCGATATAATGTGGTTCAGATCCCACAATAATCTGTAGTAGGTCCTGTTGCTAGGTAACCAATTGGTTCCTAGCCGCGTCAAAATATCTCATCCTTCGGGCATGCCCTAGGAGAGCTGTTAATCAGCTCAGTGGTCTGGTTAAACTCAGGAAAACTTAACTTTTGACTATGTCATTCCAACTTCTGCTCAAGGATTTTTCTCAAACTTGGTCCAAAGGTAGGTCATTTCTGAACATGAAGTTAGATATTTTCCTTCACTCACATTCATGAAGGACTGTGTCTGTCTTTGTACCAAGTTTGACTGCAATACCTTGAACTGTGCAAGGAGCTGTCACGACAAGGTGAGCTTAGCAGACGCAATGACTTACGAACAGATATACACAGACAGACAGACGGTCAAAAGTTAAGTATATCTTAGTTCAACCAGACCACTGATCTGATTAACAGCTCTCCTTGGGCTGGCCCGAAGGATTAGATATTTTTTTTTAACGTGGCTAGGAAACCAATTGGTTATAGCAAAAGGAACCTAACGCTTATTGTGGGATCCGAACCACATTACGTCGAGAAATTATTTTCTAATCACCAGAAATACATTCCTCTGATTCCACGTTGGCAGAGCGGAGAATCGAACTTGCGCCTACCGAATCGGTAGAGGAGCGCTTTAGCCACTCGTCCAACGAGGAGGGAACTAGAGAGAAGGGGGGTGTTGGGGCCCTGACACTATAATGACATTAACAATGATAATAATCATCAACGCCATTATTGGCATCACAGCATCATCAAAACCACTAATGATAACAATAATTATGATAATGATAATCATGGATTTCAGAAGGACTTTAAACAATAATGCAGCGTGGAGCTCATAATTCAACAAAGACTATACCGCCCGCCCCAATGAGCGCTCTCGAACCTATTAACTGTGCTAATGAAATATCTCTTTGATATGTAACGTATGCACGCACTTGATGAACAAATTACACATGAATATAAATTATTTTTCCCCTCCTCTCTTCCTCCTGTACTTTATATATATATATATATATATATATATATATATATATATATATATATATATATATATATATATATATATATATATAGTTCCACACTGGACGGCCGGATTGCGTACTCGCCTCTCAAATCTGGTAGCCCGAGTTCGCTCCCCGCTGTTGCCAATGCAGAACTAGGGGAATTAAGTCTCAGTTGAGGAATTTATTTCTGGCGATTAGGAATTCATCTCTCGATATAATGTGGTTCGGATCCCACAATACGCTGTAGGAGGTCCCGTTGCTAGGTAACAGTTGGTTTACCTAGCCACGCAAATAAAAATCCCTATACTTCGAGCCAGCCCTAGGAGAGCTAATTATCAGTTCAGTGGTCTGGTTAAATAACATATACTTAACTATATACATATATATATATATATATATATATATATATATATATATATATATATATATATACATATATACTATATACATATATATATATATATATATATATATATTATATATATATACTATACTATATATATATATATATATATATATATATATATATATATATATATATATATATATATATATATATATATATATATATATATATATATATATATATATATATATATATATATATATATACATATATATATATATATATATATATATATATATATATATATATATATATATATATATATATATATATATATATATATATATATATTATAAGCAGAAAGTTCAGAGCAGTTGGTGCTATCTTGATGGCGCTGAGACGGAGACATGTATAGACTAGCATAGAATATACAATTTAGGCCAAAGACCAAGCGCTGGGACCTATGAGGTCATTCAGCGCTGCTAAAAGGGGGAAATGGGACAGTACAGCTTTCAGAGAGGGTGGGGTGTCGGACAGAAAAGAGAGAGAATATGAAAGGAGGTACAGTAAAATTATTTATCTATTTATTTATCTTTTTTAATAAGTGATTTCTCTTCTTTCTGTATTTCCCTTTACCTCCTCTTATTTCTTCCTCATGAACACCATAATATTCTTTGGAAGCTTGAATTTCAAGTCACTGGCCACTTTGGTGGGCTTGTTCCATATGAATGGGTTTCATCTACTGAATAATAATAATAATAATAATAATAATAATAATAATAATAATAATAATAATAATATTGTTGCAAGTGTTTCCCCTGTTAGAAGCTTCGTTTAGCTTCATTCTAATGATATACTTTTATATAAAAACCCGGTCCTGAACTTACGAATTCTCTCCCGTGGTTTCTAAGGCTGTTGTACAAACAATAATTTTTTGTTTCAAAATACTATCTGAAATTTGCCGGCAAACTTTGCACCGAGCGCGTCATATTTTTCTGCCACCAATATCGGCTTAAGTGGGGCAGCAAAGTTTGGTGGCAAAGATGATGGTGGCACCCTTAAAAAAAAAAAGAAAAGATAAAAATCTGGTAGATGGCTAATACGCCATCTTCCGACGATAGTCTGAGAGATAATAGGCCGGCTCGATATCTTTATAATAACTTGAGAACTTCATTCTATAAGTTCACAGAACTTAGCTCGGCCAATTAGCGTTGCCGTAAGTTAAGTACATGACGTAGGTGTCAAAAAGAACGGCGAAATGCGTAACAGCCAATAATGTATACAGATACTTCGAGTTAAAGGATAAATCTTATTATTTCGTATAGTCCCATAACTTTCCGACGGTTCGTCTTGAAAGGGAGTATGCAAGTGTTTACAGCGTAAAACTGGTCTGTTTAAAATGATAAAAAAATTGCTCTTGAAACAGTTTATATATAAGAGAAATATTTACGTACAGAAAAATGTCTACAGTTACGAAAAATAAGCCAAGTGTACAGGAATGAAACTTCGCCTATATATACTTCAGAATATGTTTCTGCCTATGATACAAGCGATGCCAATGGAGACCCAATACGAATATATTAACTCTCTCTCTCTCTCTCTCTCTCTCTCTCTCAAGAATAAATTTCTGCCATCAGGTTTCGTGATTGTCTTGAAGGTTAGCGCTCATCACCTGTTACTTCACTTCTGCTTATTCTCATTTACAGTACTGAATCTCTCTTGGTTTTGTTTATTTCTACTTTCCTGCTCGATAAGGGTGGTAGCGAGTCTATCGAAATACAGTCCTTAAGCTTTAAACCAGTGTTTTTACTGTGCCTTTTATACTTGAGACGTATCCTGTTTTAACAGAAGAATTTATTTACATATATATCTTACTATAATGGGCCCAATGTCTGTCCGTCCGTCGTCTGTCATTCAATCACGGCCAAACGGCTGGTCCGATTGGCATGAAACTTGGCAGGGTTATAGTGGGGACCCATGAGATGGTTTATAATGGGGTTTCATCCTACCTCTCTCTCTCTCTCTCTCTCTCTCTCTCTCTCTCGTGAGAAGTGATTCCCTGAAACGGAGCCGTTTCTGCCCGTGAAACAAGGCTGGTTGTGCCCGTAGACTTATTTATTTTACGAATTTATCATACATAATTTCTGTATACATATGTTTGCTAGTATATATAATGAGCTGTACCTGTATTTATATGTAAATAAACTTACACACAGTAAGCCCCCAACAACTATAGTACCTTCAGTCACACTTCCAACACTACAGCGAAGTTCCTTCGCCTGAAACCGATACATGGTATATTTTTCTCAACGCTTAAATTCATTTTGATAAAATATAGTGTTCTTGGTTTCTCGTTCGCCCTCACGAGCACGAGCGAACGTACACTACTGCTCTCCTCGGTACGTGCACTGAGTGAGAAGTCCTTTTTATTCACGAAACGACTCTGACTCTCTCTCTCTCTCTCTCTCTCTCTCTCTCTCTTTCGGAAGGAATTTTCGAAGTCTTCTCGCGTTTGATATCGGCGAGATTTCGTTACCGTGATCACTGCTCGTCTAGATTTTGTCTTTGGGGCGTCATGCTATGAAATCTGACAGTAATATAGGAGAGAGTCGTTAAACAGCTGCAGCACCAATGAACAATCAATGCTCCCTTGCTGTCGAACTCCCCTGTTCCAGAAGTCCTTCATTCCTTTCACCGCTGGAACGTGGAACAGCCTCCCTGAGGAAGTCGTGCGATTGGAACTTCTTCAGAAGTTCGAGCGAAGGTGAAATACATGACGTCCCTAATCTATTCTCATTGTATTTGAATATATTTTAGTATCTATTCGTTAATTAATTAATGTGTTTTTTAATAAGTGGGGACCTCTTCTTTCTGTGTTTCCCTTTACCTCATCTTACTTATTCCTAATGAACGCCATAATATTCTTTGGAAGCTTTTTGAATTTCAAGTCGGTGGTCCCTTTGGTGGGCTTGTTCCATATGAATAGGGTTCGTCCTCGTAATAAAATATACTAATAATAAATAATAATACTATAATATAATAAAATAATAAATACTACTAATAATATTTCTACTACCAGACTCGGAGGACCGGCAGCGAATACCTTATTATGAAAAATAACCCCTCTCCACAGGTACGAGACCCCCTGAAGCAGAACGCATGTGGTGTACCAGTATACATGCCCAGTCCGCGGTTGCAGCGGCGCCTACGTTGGTATGGACTACCATGCGCCTGTCGAAGAGACTCTCGTGCCACGCCCAAGAGGGGGCTATCAAAAATCACGCACGCACCAAACATCAAGAGGCCATCTCCCGGGATGTGATCATCCAAAACACGAAGTTCATCGGGAAGGCCCATGATGCCCGTCGGTTACGCCTGCTGGAGGCGCTTCTCATCCAGCAAGTAAGACCTACACTAAATACGACGCAGGAAGAATTTCTCCTCCCTACGAGTATGAGAAGACCTGCCACCAACAATGACACCACCGAGCACGACAACTCCACGGAAGACGACGCCCCCGAACGAGATACTCCCGCAGCCAATCATAATCAAGTTAGCCGTGACGTCCCGCAGCATAGCGAAACGCCCATCGACGTAACCGCGCCGCTAAGGAGGTCTAGGCGGCTGCAGGACTTACAGTATCGCAACCATCAACGCATGGAAAGTGGCTTGAGACCCGGTTCAAGCCACCAATGAAAACGAAGACCTACCGCTACCAGCCAATAGTAGATCAGCATGGGGCAGACCCCCTGCTGTCAACTCCAAATATAAACGAGGACGGACACCGCTTCAAGATCAGTCCACCCTCAGCTTCCCAGCCCGAGGATGTCTGGCAGCTCCAGACGAAAGCTCGCTTGCCTTCAAGAAAGAGAGAGAGCGAGAGAGAGAGAGAGAGAAAGAGAGACATATATATATATATATATATATATATATATATATATATATATATATATCTATATATATATATATATATATTATATATATATATAGATATATATATATATATATATCGTTAATGGACTTTGATAACTATGGTATCATAGTTTATCTGTAAAATTCAAATATATACACCAATTTTGACTCTGTATTTGATCATGACCTCCATAGGCGCTCTACAAGCCTGTCTAAGTATCACGGAAAAAGCCGCTATTCGGAAAATAGAGAAGAATCTCTACAAGTGTAATGCTGCTGAAGTAGCTATTACTTTTAATAAAATAATAATAATAATAATAATTAATAATAATAATAATAATAATAATACGGTTTGTTAAAGAGGATGGCAGCATCAGTGGAATTGATTTTATACACGGTCTGGTCTTTCCAATTCTTCTTATTATTTTCTCCTCATCAGAAGAATTGAAAAGACCATGTATAAAATCAGTTCCACTGATGCTGCCATCCTCTTTGACAAAACATATATAATAATAATAATTAATAATAATGGAAAAAGAAACCCACAAAATCACTTTGTAACTTGTTTACTTCTAAGTATTTACATTTAGTTTTACTCCACACTCGAGTACTTTCAGGCCCTTCTGTGGCCCATTCTCAAGAGATGTTTGGGATGTTAGCCTGGGTCAAGGCCCAGCAGTCTTCTCCTTGACCCAGGCTAACATCCCAAACATCTCTTGAGAATGGGCCACAGATAGGGCCTGAAAGTACTCGAGTGTGGAGTAAAACTAAATGTAAATACTTAGAAGTAAACAAGTTACAAAGTGATTTTGTGGATTTCTTTTTCAATCTTCAGAAGAAAACTGAAAGAAGATTTTGTTTGATTAATAATAATAATAATAATAATAATAATAATAATAATAATAATATAATAATAATAATACTTAGAGCATCAAGGACATAGATACCCTAATCCAGACTATAAGGATTGTATCTGGGGACATCAGGATGGAGTTTGGAATAGAAAAATGTGCCATAGTCAACATACAAAAGGGCAAAGTAACAAGGACTGAAGGGATAAAGCTACCAGATGGGAACAACATCAAACACATAGATGAGACGGGATACAAATACCTGGGAATAATGGAAGGAGGGGATATAAAATATCAAGAAAAGGACACGATCAGGAAAGAATACATGCAGAGACTCAAGGCGATACGCAAGTCAAAACTCAACGCCGGAAATATGATAAAAGCCATAAACACATGGGCAGTGCCAATAATCAGATACAGCGCAGGAATAGTGGAATGGATGAAGGCAGAACTCCGCAGCATAGATCAGAAAACCAGGAAACATATGACAATACACAAAGCACTACACCCAAGAGCAAATACGGACAGACTATACATAACACGAAAGGAAGGAGGGAGGGGACTACTAAGCATACAGGACTACGTCAACATCGAGAACAGAGCACTAGGGCAATATATGAAGACCAGTGAAGACGAGTGGCTCAAGAGTGCATAGGAAGAATGACTGATAAAAGTAGACGAAGACCCAGAAATATACAGAGACAGGAGAAAGACAAGCGGAACAGAGGAATGGCATAACAAACCAATGCACGGACAATACATGAGACAGACTAAAGAACTAGCCAGCGATGACACGTGGCAATGGCTACTGAGGGGAGAGCTCAAGAAGGAAACTGAAGGAATGATAACAGCGGCACAAGATCAGGCCCTAAGAACCAGATATGTTCAAAGAACGATAGATGGAAATAACATCTCTCCCATATGTAGGAAGTGCAAAACGAAAAATGAAACCATAAACCACATAGCAAGCGAATAGATAGACAAAATGGTAATGAAGAACAGTAGGAGAAGGAAAACCAACCTAAGCATGGCATGGATAGACTATAAGAAAGCCTTCGACATGATACCACACACATGGCTAATAGAATGCCTGAAAATATATGGGGCAGAGGAAAACACCATAAGCTTCCTCAAAAATACAATGCGCAACTGGAATACAATACTTACAAGCTCTGGAATAAGACTAGCAGAGGTTAATATCAGGAGAGGGATCTTCCAGGGCGACTCACTGTCCCCACTACTCTTCGTAGTAGCCATTATTCCCATGACAAAAGTACTACAGAAGATGGATGCCGGGTACCAACTCAAGAAAAGAGGCAACAGAATCAACCATCTGATGTTCATGGACGACATCAAGCTGTATGGTAAGAGCATCAAGGAAATAGATACCCTAATCCAGACTGTCGGGATTGTATCTGGGGACACTTCCTTCTGCAGCCTTTCTGTTGGTGGGGGATTGTGTTTGTCTCCTCTAGGTAGTTGTATAGCCGTTCACTGATGATACCTCTTAGTAACTTCCACATTATTGGTAGGCAGGTGATAGGCCTGTAGTTACTGGCTATATTTCCCTTACTCTTGTCTTTTTGTACTAAGGATGTTCTTCCTGTGGTCGTCCATTTGGGTGCATGGTGATTTGAGATACAATGCTGGAGTTGTTCTGCTATTCGTGGGTGTAGGGCCTTGAAGTTTTTGAGCCAGTATCCATGGACTTCATCGGGACCAATATTATTATTATTATTATTATTATTATTATTATTATTATTATTATTATTATTATTAATAATATTTCAGAAGATGAACCCTATTCATATGGAACACCTAAGGGGCCACTGACTTGAAATTCAAAAAAGCTTCCAAAGAATATCATGGCGTTCATCTGAAAGAAGTAAGACGGGGTCAAGGGAAATTTTGTACCAACGGTACAATATGGAAACACGAACCCACGTAACAAGTCACTGCAACATACGTCACGTCATTACTCTACGTGGATGTTCTCAAACCACGTGGAAAGTTAACACATCACCTGGAAAGTCAACATACCACCTGGAAAGTCAACATACCACCTGGAAAGTCAACATACTACCTGGAAAGTCAATCTACCACATGGAAAGTGAACATACCATCCTGGAAAGTCAACATACCACCTGGAAAGTCAACATACCACATGGAAAGTCAACATACCACATGGAAAATACTGGCAACATGTTGGAGATGCCTATATACTACACCGGGCTCATTTAAAAAAAAGGTACTACATACCACAGCAGGAATCTCTCTCTCGATCTATAGAGACTTGGTCGACGACTTCGTCATCAATCACCATCAGTCGAGTGGAGGAGGAGGAGGAGGAGGAACATCGCTACAGGACCCAGACGGACTATGATGGATGATCTGTCTTCAGAAGTCAGATAGCACTTCTTCCGATATCTCCGGTGTGTGTGGGTGTGTGTGTGAGTTAGCCAACAAGACGGCCGGCACTTGAAAGAGAGAGAGAGAGAGAGAGAGAGAGAGAGCTCGACTCAGTTTATAAGGGAGAGAGAGTGAGAGAGAAACTGTTTAAGAATTCACAAAAAGTTGGTTAGAGAGAGAGAGAGAGAGAGAGAGAGAGAGAGAGAGAGAGAGAGAGAGAGAGAGAGAGAGAGAGAGCTCGACTCTGTTTATAAGGGAGAGAGAGTGAGAGAGAAAACTGTTTAGAATTCACTTAAAAAGTTGGTTAGAGAGAGAGAGAGAGAGAGAGAGAGAGAGAGAGAGAGAGAGAGAGAGAGAGAGAGAGAGAGAATCTTTAAAAAAATCGAATAACAAAGTTTGTACTTCCTTAAAGCATTCTATTGTGCAAACCCGTTGTTGTCATATCTCTTGAGATCTGATTTTGTTTATCTGTCAAAAACACATTCTCTCTCTCTCTCTCTCTCTCTCTCTCTCTCTCTCTCTCTCTCTCTCTCTCTCTCTCTCTCTCTGACGAAGACCTCTCACTAACCACAAGGTCGACGTGTCCTCGTCTCCTCGTCATCATCATCATCATCATCTCCCGCTACTTCTGAAGCTGCTGATCGCTGGGCTCGCTGGATTAGCAAAGGAAGCCGCTAGCTATAAGCTATAGCTGGCTCTGGCTGGTGTTGGTGGCGGGACAAACTCCTCTGGTCTGTTCTGAGTGGCATTCGCGCTGCGGAAGAGCAGCCGTGCGGACGCTATACTCCAACCGCTCGCTCGCTACGTCCGCCCCAGAAGAGAGAAAGAGAGAGGGACGCTAAGCTAGCGCTACGTCCTACTACTACTACTACGACCTTCCGGATAGAAGGAGGACGACCACCCACTACTTTTGAGGCACAGTGTACATATACCATATATATACATATATGCATACATACATATATACAGTATGATTCTTCCTATTCTGTTGGTTTCTTGAAACCTGTGGAATGGACATTGTGTTGTTCTATGATGTGACTTACAACTGAGTGACTTCTACTTAATGCTGGTTATAAGACGCTCTTGATATCTATTAATACTAATAAAAAATTGCAATTATATTAATTAAAACCGGGATAAAATTCCAGGATAATGGGAAAAGCAACCGTGTGGTAAATCATTTACAAGCACAACTGTCACTCGCGTCTAATATTTTTTGTAATACGTCCTGGAATAATGCAAAACTGTTTTTTATGTAGCGAGAATTGCGTCCTGGTATAAGGCAAAACTGTTTTTTTTTAATGTAACTAGAACTGCGACCTGGAGTAATGCAAAACTGGTTTGTTTTTATGTAGCGAGAACTGCGACCTGGAATAATGCAAAACTGTTTTTTAATTTATGTAACGAGAACTACGACCTGAGATAATGCAAAATTGTTTTTTTATGTAACGATAACTGCGTCCTGAAATAATGCAAAATTGTTTTTTTATGTCACGAGATCTGCGTCCTGAAATAATGCAATAATCTTTTTTATGTAACGAGAATTGCGTTCTAAAATAACAAAACGCTCCCCCACCGAAACACTGAAGAAAATTAGTAACAAAATAAATTCTCTATACCGAAAAAAAAAGTATCCAACCAAATAACAGATACGCATCTCAAAATATATCGGTAATATAATCAGTTTGGCAATGTGCGCGTAACTTCCTACTTCAGGGATCTATGTACAAACGTCATCTTGGCGTTGTACAATATATGTATTAATTATCTTGCTGGTCGAACACGAGTGATGACGGCATATATGCAGCATGTATCCGTTACGTTACATGACTATCACAGACGCATCGCACATACATTTATCTAATATATTATTACCACTTCCTTGAATCTGTACGAGTACTGTATTTGTATGTAAATATCCATCGGTTATTTGTTGGTCATGTTTATTATTTATACGCACATTATTCCAATTTATTATGTTTTTCTTTTTTCATGCTTGGCTATTTCTTCTATAGACGATTGCGTACAAATTTTTAATTGTATTCCATATGATTTAGGTCTCAGATTCGTTGAGATATTAAAAATATGGAAAGAAAGTACACAATTATTCGCGCCTTTCGTAAATGGTCCAGAAGACTTAAATATTGACACATACCTCAACAGGTGAGCTCACTTTTATACGAGCTAATTGGAGGCAATCACGCGTAACCAAAGACTCAATTTGCTTATCACAAAAAATAAATAAATAAATAGATAAAATAAATAAATTCTCGCTCCTTTTGGTATAATGGCACAATGTTTTAACTGGACGATAAACATCTCTATTTGCATCTCCTATCATTTACTGCTGCGTCTTTCAAACCATGATTTCACGCGCGTTTTTTACTTAATTTTTTTTCACACTCGCATTTAAATTTTGTCCTCTTCGGACGCCGCTTGGATATTTTTTTTATTTATCGTATTTTTTTCAATTTCCATCCCTTCAAACCATGTTTTTACGCGCGTTTTTTATCTATTTTTTTCACAATCGCATCAATGTTTCTTGCCTTTAATTTTCATCTTCTTCGGGTGACTTGATTTATTTTTTTTCTTATTTAGTTATTCATTTTTTTCAACTTTCACCTCTTCCGGAAAAGTTAAAAGCAAGTGAAAAATTTCCTCTTGGTATCTGACTTCAGATCGACAGTTCGAAGACAATTCTCGCAGAAGAAATCTCCAGTGAATTGTGATATATATATATATATATTTATATATATATATATATATATTATATATATATATATATATATATATATATATATTAAGTATATATACACATATATATCCCAGCCCATCTCCTGACATCTAAAACGTTCATACATGCACATTAATATACAGAAATTAGACATATGCGTCCGTTTTTCTTTATGCTCCAATCCTCTTGGGGGATAGTCTTATCTTATTTTCATAATTATATTATTATATCTATATATATATATATATATATATATATATTATATATATATATATATAATATATATATTATTATATATATATTATATATATATCTAAATATCTGGGCCTGTACAGGAACGGTTGCATTTATTATTCACCCAGCCGGCGTTACTGCGTACCTGAATTAGCCTGCGTATGCTCAAGTCACTGTGGTTAATCGAATAATCCACGACTCTTACTATAATATGTATACATTAAGCGAAATGTCACAATGACTCAACGAGCACCCGAACACTTCCAGATAATTGATCTGGTGTATGGAATAAACCCGACAACGTAATCTTAGTCGCCTTTACTTTATGAAGGGATTAGTCTCGTATTTTCAATTAGGTAACACGGTTGATTTGACGCTCTCCCGAGGAGTTCTGTTGTATAGGAGTGTTTTACGCATTTTGGGCAATAAGCTCTGCGGGTGCGTATTTGGTTACTTAATTTTTACTTCCTTTGCTTTTTTCATATGATTTTTTGGACGTTTTGAATAATAATAATAATAATATATAATAATAATAATAATAATAATAATAATAAATAATAATAATAATAATAATAATAACATAATAATAATAACAATGTTTAAAAAATATCCACAATTATATATAAAAAATATATTTCACACTGATGATGAACACCGTTCAAGTGTTCGAAAGTCTTTGTTTTTTTATATTTTTACATAGAAATATATTTTTATGTAATTGTGGATATTTTTTAAACAATTTGTTTTCACGGAATTGTGAATTTCTTAACAATAATAACAATGATAATAATAATAATAATAATAATAATAATAATAATAATAATATAATAATAATAATAATAATAATAATAATAATAATAATAATAAAAAATGGAGAAACAAATCTAAATTATTGTATATGTACATAGTTTTTATAATAATAATATTGATAATAATAATAATAATAATAATAATAATAATAATAATAATAATAATAATAATAATAAAAATAATAATAATAATGCCAAGAACTTCACAACATCGTGATAAACTGTAACTTAATGAAAATCTGTAATTATATAAATAACTTGTATCCATATTTTTTAATATTAACGTAATTCATTGACATAATAATTGTGGAATAATTTTAAAAATAATAATAATAATAATAATAATAATAATAATAATAATAATAATAATAATAATAATAATAATAATAATAATAATAGTCAGGAAAAATAATCACCGTTTATTTAACCTTGTGAGTCGATGACCACAGCTAATGTAACGCCAGTTACCGAGGACCCACCAATACTAAAAAGTCTTTTGTAAACTGCCTGAAGATACCGATCGTGTTTCAGTAAATGAATGAGAAAGAAAAAAACGAATATCTGAAAACTAACGATACCAAAATAATAATTGAAATATTAAATAATAAATAAATAAAATAAATAAATGTAATGTAAATAAATAAATAAATAAATAAATGAATGAATAAATAGTGAAGTGAAATTTCCTCTTCATCGCAAACGCCGTTGCAACAACCGAGCCCTAAGGTGAGTCGTAAACAAACAAACAAACAAAAGCATTTGCTCGCACAAACGCAAATTACCTGCGACTGGTTTGCCTCAACAATCTGTCACCATTTTTGTTTGTTTGTCTGTCGTTCTGTCTCACTTACATAATGTCTGTTCCTCTTTTGCCTATGGGAGGCAGAGAAAAAAGTTTAAACAGATTAATTTGTAAATATTATAGTTCAAAGTAAGTCAAATCTGGCGTACCTTACCCGTAGATTAATACAATTCTAACTTGAATAGTGTAGTATATGTAGTTTGCGGGCCGACGTTACTTCTGGTTTCGACCAGATAATTTTCTCAAGGCAGTGGCTAATCTATGTAACATCGAAAAAGCCGCACTAAGAAGAATATAAAAGAATTTCTATGAAATCAATGCAGCTGAAGCAGCAATCTACTTCAATAGAGTATGCTTGGAAGAGGGTCTTCTACCTAAATATTATTATTATTATTATTATTATTATTATTATTATTATTATTATTATTATTATTATTATTATTATTATTATTATTATTATTATTATCATCATAGCTGTTTCAACGGCATATATTTTATATAGAATCTTCTCAATTCTTCTTATTATCTTTTCTCTCATCAGCACGTAGATGGTATATCACGTTTCCTAAGGACATATTAAGATTTCAGTTGTCTTAGGTTTATTTCCTCTAAATTATTATTATTATTATTATTATTATTATTTATTATTATTATTATTATTATTATTATTATTATTATTATTATATTATTATATTATTATATTATTATTATTATTATTAGTATTCTTCTGGAAGTAAGCCCTCTTTTAAACATATTTTATTAAAAGTAATTGCTGCCTCAGCTACGTTAATTTTATGATGGTTCTTCTCTATTTTTCTAATTATTGTTTCTCATTCTTACTTGTTAAACTGGCGTTGCTCACCAGTTTAAGAAACAACGAGAAAACAATAATTAAAAATAGAGAGAACCTTTATAAAATTAAAATTAACGCAGCTGAGCAGCAATTACTTTTAATAAAAAAAACATTACTATTACTATTCTTATTATTATTATTATTCAGTTGAATAAAATGGCAGAATACAGCGAATTAAGCTTATATATTATCTCTATTTTCTTATTACTCGCTTTTCTGCTCAGCGATACTTCGCAACAATTGGCCAATATTCATATTGGCCAATTATTGCGAAATAT
>NC_061088.1:86740350-86743712 GCF_015104395.2 Macrobrachium nipponense | reverse complement strand
CAAGGCGTGATCCTACCTCCAGCTTACTCACGACGCGCGCGAGATTTTACCATCACGCACAAGTTGTAAACATTATATTCCTAACTTTTAACGTAAATTCAAATTTGCTAAAGTCTACGGTCAAACAGAGCCTTGTTTCAGCAAAGGAATATTGAAGTAAATATGCTATATTATTACAAATGATTCTTCAGTACTGTTTAATATGCATATCATTAATCTTTTACATTCTCATTCTAATAAATAAATTATAAATATCCCATTCCTAAAATTCCTGTCTCTTTAACTCAACGCGAAACACCTCTTTCAGACCCATTTTAGGCTCTTCCATAGATCTTTCCTACCCCGCCAACAACAACAAAGTAAGCGAAATGAAAAAAAAAATGTGATTATAGTACCTCACTTTCTTCATCAACAATGTCTGAAATGACATAACACCAGCCTAGCGAATATCCTTTAAATTCGCTACGAAGCCGCATCGAATCCCTGATTCCATTCAGGCAGAAAGTCTGGAAACCAGTTGATAAATGTCACACCAACAGACATTCCAGTTTTTTTTTTCAGATTTTATTTTTTTGGACCGAGACATCACGACCGTTGATTCATCCATTTTTGATGACTTGAGGCCATAACGTCTCCCTTAGGTCAAGTCCAGACTTTCCAGGTCTTGCTTTCTTTCTTCCAGTGGTAGCTTCCAGCTGCTGCTCCAGGTCTTGCTTTCTTTCTTCCAGCCGTGGTTTCCAGCTGCTTCTCCAGGTCTTGCTTTCTTTCTTCCAGCCGTGGTTTCCAGCTGCTGCTCCAGTCTTTTTTTCTTTCTTCCAGCCGTGGTTTCCAGCTGCTGCTCCAGGTCTTGCTTTCTTTCTTCCAGCCGTGGTTTCCAGCTGTTGCTCCAGGTCTTGCTTTCTTTCTTCCAGCCGTGGTTTCCAGCTGCTGATCCAGGTCTTGGTTTTCTTTCTTCTAGCCGTAGTTTTTCCAGCTGCTGCTCCAGATCTTGCTTTCTTTCTTCCAGCCGTGGTTTCCAGCTGTTGCTCCAGGTCTGCTTTCTTTCTTCCAGCCGTGGTTTCAGCTGCTGATCCAGGTCTTGGTTTCTTTCTTCTAGCGTAGTTTCCAGCTGCTGCTCCAGATCTTGCTTTCTTTCTTCCAGCCGTGGTTTTCCAGCTGCTGATCCAGTCTTGCTTTCTTTCTTCCAGCGTGGTTTCCAGCCGCTGCTCCAGATCTTGCTTCTTTCTTCCAGCCGTGGTTTCCAGCTGCTGATCCAGGTCTTGCTTTCTTTCTTCCAGCTTTTGGTTTCAGCTGCTGTTTCCAGGTCTTGCTTTCTATCTTCCATCCGTGGTTTCCAGGTGCTGCTGGGTTCCGTCGTCATTTTGGTGACACGGGTTCGTTTCCCGCTATAGTAATGGCTACAGTGCAGGGCATGAGGCGCACTGACAGCACTACAACCCCCTACGGGGGAATACGTGGCATCTAAACACTGACAGAAGCCGCTTGCAATCATTGCTTCCATAGGAACATCTGCTTTAACTATTATTTGAAAATACTGAGTTTCGCGAGATTCATCGATCCTGTCTAAAAGGGGTCTTAAGGGCATTTGAAAAATTGATCAAAATTGATCAAAAAGTTCAAATGAAGGGTGGGAAAACAAAAAATACTGGGGTGGAGAGAGAGAGAGAGAGAGAGAGAGAGAGAGAGAGAGAGAGAGAGAGAGAGAGAGAGAGATCAAGTCTTAGATTGAAAAAGTGTATTTTCTTGCGACGTTTGTTGTGGAAATCACAAATTGTAAACTTTAGTGGAATACATTTTTTCATTTTTACACTAAATAGAAACTATAGACCACAAATTAATAAAAGCTGCAACAACTTCAATATATATTAACAGACACAAAACCACACACACACACACACACACACACACACACACACATATATATATATAATATATATATATATATATATATATAGCTATATATATACATATATATTATACATATATATATGTATGTATATATGTATATATATATATAATATATATATATATATATATTATATATATATATATATATATACATGGTACATATTAACCCATGTTCGTAATCATATGATTACATTCATCACGCGAATAGCGAACCGACCCTGGTGTCATTGCGCTAAAAAAAAAAAAAAAAAAAAGGCGAGAAAAATTAGACGGCCAAAAAAAAAAAAAAAAAGTCATCCATAAAACACAGGTCATAAGGATTTCCAAAAAGGTGCCGCTTGTGACACATTTTGCCTTTTAGGCGTGTCGGGGCGACACTGCTTTAACGCATTACCTACTCCCCCCCTCCACAACCGGCCCCCCTCTCTCTCTCTCTCTGGCTTGCACAGTGCATTATCTACTTAGGTCAATATGTCGTCGCCAGCAGCCCCCTACCCCTGGTTCCCTGTTTCTCTCGTACAAGATGCAAATATGAGAGAACACTTCCTTTCTCTTTTGTACAAGGGACAAGATTTGCAGTTCTCTCTCTCTCTCTCTCTCTCTCTCTCTCTCTCTCTCTCTCTCTCTCTCGTAGCAAGATAAACTAGAAGAATAGTTCCACCCTTTTTCTGCATGAACAAGACTCTCTCTCTCTCTCTCTCTCTCTCTCTCTCTCTCTCTCTCGTAGCAAGTTAAGTAGAAGAATACTTTCACCGTTTTTTTGGCAAGAATTCTCTCTCTCTCTCTCTCTCTCTCTCTCTCTCTCTCTCTCTCTCTCAAGTTATGGCAAACGACCTTTTGATACTAATTTCCACTGAAGTCATCTGTAGTTAATTAAACTTTTTTAGCTTCATTAACAGGGCACAGTTATGCTGGATAAATTTCATTTAGCAGGACTTACACGAATTAATATCTTAATATCATAATTAACGTGAAAAAGGCCAAGATAATTAACCACTCACGACTATCAATTAAACATCAGCAGTCATAGTGACCTCCGCTGCTGTGACGCCAGTTTTTCCCTGTCAATCAATCGAGCCCACTCTGGTAAAGCCAGGTCATCATCTCACGAAATACGACTGTGACCTAAACTTCGCGTGCTGGACGACATTATGCCTCTGTTTACCGAATGACTCTGTTTGCTTGCGTCCTCGTGCCTGTTATTCGGGGGGCAATTATGCTTCTCGTTTGCCAATTATCATTCCTATTTCCCAATTATTCTTCTCATTCCAGCATTATTATTCTTATTTTCTACCTATTTCCCCGCCTGCGCTGACTAATAAACACTTACTCTTCTGTTTCAGCGTTGCTAACTTAGATGATAAAACTGCTATGTTTAGCGGATTTCAGGTTGCCACCGTTGGCCACACTGCAATCTGTTTTTGGGCCCGAGTGTTATTGCAGATTTTCGAAAC
>NC_061088.1:86705350-86727850 GCF_015104395.2 Macrobrachium nipponense | reverse complement strand
CCTCTGTTCTTTCTGTCTTTTCTCCTGTCTCTGTATATTTGTGGTGGTCGTCTATCTTTTATTAGTCCTTCTTCCCATGCACTCGTTATTATTTTATTATTATTATTATTATTATTTTTATTATTATTATTATTATTATTATTATTATTATTATTATTCAGAAGATGAACCTATTCATGTGGAACAAGCCACCAAAGGGCCACTGACTTGAGATTCAAGCGTCCATAGAATATAAAGGAGTTCATGAGAAGAAGTAAGAGAAAATAAAGGGAAATAGAAGAATTGAGATCCCACTTAATAAAAAAATCAAGAAAAATAAATGAATAAACAAACAAATAGATAAAAATGAGAATAGTATTAGGGTAATAAGGCATCGCACCTCCGCGTACATTATCAAAGCTAAAGAGAGAGAGAGAGAGAGAGAGAGAGAGAGAGAGAGAGAGAGAGAGAGAGAGAGAGAAAGAGAGAGGCTGCTCTAGTCAAGCCCCGTCTGAATTAGCTATTCCAAACAAATATTCTCGAGCAGTCAAAGCGTCGCTCTAAGTATATGAACACGCCCGACGAGATGGCAGGGAACCAATATCAAAGATACGTCTCCAGACGTTTCTCTATTTTAGTATGCCGTCTGATGCTTTTGCCCATTGTGAATAATCTTGTATGTGATTTCAGGGCCTTGCTAATAAAAAACCCTTTCGCTTAATGGACTCTCTCTCTCTCTCTCTCTCTCTCTCTCTCTCTCTCTGGCGACGAAGGTAGAATTACGTATGGAAGTCGAGTAGAGAAAGCATCGAAGAAACGAAGAATCATACGAAAGGGAAAAGATGATAACTTGTGAGTTTAGTTGAAGATGATGATTCGTGGGTTTAGATGACGAGGGGTACAAAAAGGCATGAATTTTAGGAAGGAATTATGAAGATCGAGGGAGGAAACGGGGGAAGAAAGAAGGAAGAAGTGGGTGGGGGAGCGCCAAGAGTCTCCCTATGAAGACCGAAATGTAAACAATAAACAAAAGAATCACGCCTGACGCACAGAGGTTGGGAGGAAGAGGAGGACGCGAATTGAGAAAAAGTATCGCTCGTTCATCTCCTGCATAAGACACAATCATATACGCCTTTGTTTGACTACAGAGAAGGGTGGGGCAAAGGGAGAGGAGGAGGAGGGATTAGGAGGAGGAGGAAGAGGAGGAGGAGGAAAACAGTCGAACGGAAAGAAAAAAATGAAGGCGTAAGTTACTGTAAGAGCGACAGATAGTGAAACTGAGATGAAAATTATGTAAAAATCAGTTACGAAATACTCTTACGAAACACACGGAAGCTTACCTCTGTCGAAAAAGCAAACACGAATGAAATAATAATAAGCTTGTGCAAGAAACATCAGCTACCTTGCAGTAATAAGTGGTACGAGCACCATCCTGAGGGAGTGATAGAAAAAGATCAGGCAAAGATCCTCTGGGACTATGGTATCAGAACAGATAGGGTGATACGTGCAAACAGACCAGACGTGACGTTGATTGACAAAGTCAAGAAGAAAGTATCACTCATTGATGTCGCAATACCATGGGACACCAGAGTTGAAGAGAAAGAAAGGGAAAAAATGGATAAGAATCAAGATCTGAAAATAGAAATAAGAAGGATATGGGATATGCCAGTGAATCGTACTACCCATAATCATAGTAGCACTAGGCACGATCCCAAGATCCCTGAAAAGGAATCTGGAAAAACTAGAGGCTGAAGTAGCTCCAGGACTCATGCAGAAGAGTGTGATCCTAGAAACGGCGCACATAGTAAGAAAAGTGATGGACTCCTAAGGAGGTAGGATGCAACCCGGAACCCCACACTATAAATACCACCCAGTCGAATTGGAGGACTGTGATAGAGCAAAAAAAAAAAAAATAATAAATAATAATAATGAACTATTTTTATCCTTGTACATACATATATTTTTAGCACTACTGTGGATTTTAATTCTCACTAATAATAATAATAATAATAATAATAATAATAATAATAATAATAATAATAATAATAATAATAATGAACTAAGGAACCCATGGCATTTTTAACCTTGTACATAAATATATTTTTAACACTACTGTGGATTTCAATAATAATAATAATAATAATAATAATAATAATAATAATGAATAATAATAATAATAAATAATAATAATATAATAATATTCCGGATCTATTTTCGGATCCATCCCAAATCTAATCAGCTTTTCGGTGGCCCAGAACCCAGACCTCTACAAATCCCGCCCTCTGGCCCGCCCGTTGCATCCCCCCCCCCCCTCCCCCCCCCACCCCCCCCCTTCCCCCCCCAAGAAATCCCTCAGTCACTTTGGGGTATCTCGCGGCGGCCAGGCAAACAGACAAACAGGCAGACAGGCAGGCTGACAAACAAACACAGACGAACACATACTAATCTCCGCTTTGCTCCTTTGAAGGAGGTGACGCAGAGAATGGAAGTACGAAAGGAGAAGAAAGAAATAGACGAAAGAAAGAAAGGAACGGAAGGAATGAGATAAACGAGAAGGGAGAGAGAGAGAGATAGGAAGAAGAGGACGAGTGATGAAGGAAGGAAGGAAGAAGAGGAGGAGGAAGGTGGTGAAGTCGAGAACAACTTTATTTTTGGCAGAAAACCTTAAAAATCGAAGTATTTTTACTGACGATATTGGTTGCGACTCTCTTATACCGATTGCATTGTGATGAAGCAACTGCAGGGAGGATGAGGAGGAGGAGGAAAAAGAGGAGGAGGAGGAGGAGAAAAAAAAAGTAGAGGACATGTTTGTAAACGGATTATGTAGGGTATTTGCTTAAGGAATTGAAATTACTTAAGGAAAGATAATTTATCAGCATCCTTCTGTATCGGCAAGACATGGATCTCCTTATCTCTTATCTTCGCTATGATAACATATATCTTCACAATGACAAACTACAATTACAAACAATATAATGCGGCTTGCAATTATTCCGTGACAATATTGATTTCTATCGACTGTCACCTTTAAATGTATCTAAGTGAAATATTAAATAGCTGCTTATATTTCTCAAAAGTATTAATGCGTACTACTAAATCTTCAGTATACATATACACAACTACAGAGGTCTGAATAATGAAGAGATCCACATCTCTTACTTAGGAATATGGAAAACACGTCGAACGGAAACGATAAAACAAAAGGCAATCAGCTCTTTGCGCCAAATCTAACATACGTATCCAACAAAAAAGTGGTAACTTTTTCTCGCGATAATATTCTTTTGCAATTATCTAATGCAACTCGAACACTGGATTGGAGGAGGCGCGAGAAAGCGACATCGTACGAGCAGGAATAATTTTCTTACATTAAATGACGCTTCTTGGATCGCTCGGTGGCTTTTAGACGCGAGAGACAGAGGGAGCCAGATGACGTCATCATTTTGTTTTGGTCTCCGGAATGACTTCGGAATCACTCTGTTTAAGACTTCGCTTGTCTGAATCTCGTTGTTCTTTATTCCTCACACCGTTGGACAGTGGAACAGTCTCCTGGAGGAAGACGTACATTGATACTTCTTCAGAAGTTCAAGCAATTACTATTCTTCTTGCAATTTATATTTTTGTTAATTTACTATTTATTTTTTTTTTGCAATAGGTGGGGTCTCTTACTTCTTCCTAATGAACACCAAATTCTTTGGAAGCTTGAATTTCAAGTCAGTGGCCCCTTTGGTGGGCTTGTTCCATTTGACTAGATTTCATCTTCTGAATATAATAATAATAATAATAATATAATAATAATATAATAATATAATAATAATAATAATAATAATAATACCTATACTTTGGAAGCTTGAATTTCAAGTCAATGGCCCCTTGGTGGGCTTGTTCCATATACCTAGATTTCATTTTTTGAATAATAATAATAATAATAATAATAATAATAATAATAATAATAATAATAATAATAATAATAATAATAATAATAATAATAATAATAATAGGACCTGAAAATAGAAATAAGAAGGATATGGGATATGCCAGTGGAAATTGTACCCATAATCATAGGAACACTAGGCACGGTCCCAAGATCCCTGAAAAGGATTCTGGAAAAACTAGAGGCTGAAGTAGCTCCAGGACTCGTGCAGAAGAGTGTGCTCCTAGAAACGGCGCACATAGTAAGTAAAGAGATGGACTCCTAAAGAGGCAGGATGCAACACGGAACTTCGCCACACTATAAATACCATCCAGTCGAATTGGGGGACTGTGATAGACTAAAAAAAAAATATCGCCAGCAATACATTTTGTTACTTACGTTACGCGATAAACGAACTGATGTACTATTCATCAGTAGACTAACTAAGGTCTCACTCACTCACCGGGAAATTTTTAAAGCAGAGCTAAAATAATAAAACAGCCAGTTCTCCTTCTCTGTCGCTGCCACATCAAAAATCGTCCTAAATACATCCATTTTTAATTTCCAGTGACGAAACCACCAAATCTGATTTATTATTATTCTAGGACGGAGAATGAATCGACATTCTGTACCGCATCTCGTCTCGTTCTAAGTTTTCAAAAAACTCTCTCTCTCTCTCTCTTTCTCTCTCTCTCTCTCTCTCGTCTCTCTCCTCTCTCTCCACACACACACACACACACACCCACACAACACTTTCTCCTCTCTCTTTCTTTCTCTCTCTTTCTCCCCTCCTCCCTCCCTCTCTCTCTTTCTCTGCTCTCTACTCTCTCTCTCTTTCTTTCTCTCTCTCTTCCTCCCCAACCCCCCCCTCCCCCCCCTCTCTCTCTCTCTCTCTCTCTCTCTCTTCCTTAACTAGTTATGTAGACAATGATAAACTACTTTCTTTCTTTCTCTCTCTCTCTCTCTCTCTCTGAAAATCTGGAATGTTTCTTCACTTGTTATGGAGTTATAATGTTACACTACTTTCTCCCTCCCCCTCTCTCTCTCTCTCTCTCTCTCTCTCCTCTCATTCTCTCTCTCTCTCTCTCTCTCTCCTCCTTTTCATTTGAATTTTTTGATTGCCTGTCATTGCTCCTTCAGCCAAGCGCAATTTTTCTCGGCGCCCGTCCGAAGAAAGAATGATAATAATCGTTTGATGCCCGAGATGAAAGGAAGGAGGAGGAGGAGGAGGAGAAGAGGAGGAGAAATAAAAAAAGAGGGATAAGACGAAAGAAAGATAGAAGGGGGGGGGGGGTGAAGGGGAAAGTGGGGAGAGGACGCGCAATCTGGAGAGAAATACACTTCTCTCTCTCTCTCTCTCTCTCTCTCTCTCTCTCTCTCTCTCTCTCTCTCTCTCTTTGGTGGCATCTTAATAACGAGCTGATAGGGATATGTCGTTGTTGTTGGCATCTTGAAATGCATAAGGTGGTCAATTATCTGGCTTTGCAACAACTGTAGTCACTGGTACCGTGATATATATATATATATATATATATATATATATATATATATATATATATATATATATATATATAATCACAGGTTGACCAAGAAAACTGGCCAATTTCTATACTCATTGTTATTCCGACGTTTCGTAATATTACCTTATAACATCTTCAGGGAATCTGTCGATAAATATAAAGTTATTATATAGCAATTCATTAAAAATTGTAACACGGTAAAAAGGCTTTAAAATTTACAATTAAATAAATAGGTTCAAAGGCCAAGACCGTCGACCAACCTTCAGTTCAGAGAAAGGAAGACTTGGAAAACTTGAAAGACACGAGAGGATATAAATTAGCTAAGATACAGTTGGATCGAATAGGTTTGGTTACTTTTCTCTGATTTATACAACTATATAAATAAAAAATAAATATGTACATCCTGTATGTTTGTATAAAAACATGTATATACATTTAAATCAATACATAAATATTGTTTGTTTGTTTGTTTGTATTGTGTTTTTACGTTGCATGGAACCAGTGGTTATTCAGCAACGGGACCAACGGCATGACGTGACTTTCTTTCGAACCACGTCGAAAGTGAACTTCTATCACCAGAAATACACATTTCTGACCCCGCAGTGGAATTCCCGAGAATCAAACTCGCGGCCACCGAGGTGGCAGGGCAAGATCAAACCGACCACGCCACTGAGGTGCTCCCTAATTCTTGTGGAATCAGAGAAAACAAAATTCATTGCGACGAGAGTGAACGCGAGCAAAAAAAAAAAAAAAAAAAAAATGGAGACAGGACTTTTCTTTCCTTACGGATATAGACAATAAAAGCCCCGTGCTGGCAAAAGTTCCCTATACATGTAATTAGGATAAGAGCTTTTATTCAATATCCAGCCGCGGCAAAAGTTAAGTTAAAGTCTGGTCGTCGAGGTCAGGAGAAGATCTGAAATATCTAGAAAGGAAAGGCTCTTTTTTTGCTTTTTTTTTTTTCCAAGGGCAGAGATGACACAAGCAGGCGTAATGCAGCGTGTGGATGCCTGTATAACCGTATGTATGTATGTATGTATGTATGCATGTATGTATGTATGTATGTAAGAGAAGAAGTAGATTCTTATCCTTCTCGTGGTCAGGTCGGCGAGGTGACCTCGTCGTGACTATAGTAACATCAGGATTTCTTCAATAAAATAATACTAATAAATAAATAAATAAAATTCTATGAAGATGTGATTATAGTACCGCGAGTTCGTTTCCCGCTACCGGACATCAGGATTTCTTTAAAAAATAATAATAATAATAAATAAAGGAATAGATAAAATTCGATGAAGATGGAGCTCAAGGCTTTGTGGTGACAAGCGTATCCAAAAAAGATAATTTGAGAAATTAAGAGGGTATTGCGGCTATTTTATAATTTTAATAAATATATATATATATATATATATATATATATATATATATAAATATAAATATATATATATATATATATATATATATATATATATATATATATATATATATATGCGGTGTCACTTGGGTCGCATAAAGAGCGATTCAAAATAATAATAATAATAATAAAAAAACAAAATAAAAACTAATCTTCGTGACAGTAACTTAATTCTAAATGCCGTGTGAAAAGAACGAATGAAAAAAAATTAAAAAAAAAAACAAAACAAAAACTAATCTTCATGACAGGAACTTGATTCTAAATGCCATGTAAAAAGAACTAATTAAAATAATAATAATAAAAAATAAATAAAAACTAATCTTCATGACGAGAACTTGATTCTAAGACAATCATAAATAGAACTTTAGGATTATCCCAAATTTTCCAAAGACTATTATCGGCCTCCGATAGAAACCATAATAATAATATGTTCAACCACCTAACCCTTATTCTATCCAGGCACCCCATTACTGAAAGAGCAACCTCTTAAGACATATTTATTTACATCAAAGTATTAAAGTATGACTGAAGAAAAGAACACTCAAATTCTGAGCTTGTTTCTATGGTATTTTTACGTTGCATGGAACCAGTGGTTATTCAGCAACGGGACCAACGGCTTGACGTGACTTCCGAACCACGTCGAGAGTGAATTTCTATCACCGGATATACACATCTCTAACCCCTCAGTGGAATGCCCGAGAATCGAAATCGCGCCACTGAGGTGACCACAAAGCTTAATAGAAACAAGGCGTGATCCGACCTCCAGCTTACTCAGGGCGTGCGCGCTAAAATCTAAGGTCAAATAGAGCGGCGTTTCAACAACGAAAATTAAAATAAATACGCTATGTTTTATTAGCAATTATTTTTCTGTGCTGTTTATCACGCAAATAATTTATTTTCTATATTTTTATTCTAACAAATAAGTCATAAATATCCCATCCTGAAATTCCTGCACCTTGAACTCGACGCGAAACACCTTTTTCAGGCCTTTTTAGGCTCCTCCATAGAGCTTTCCTACACCCTCTCCCACAAAACAAGAACAACAACAGCCAGAACAACAACAAAATAGCTTGCAGGCTTACTCCCCGAGTAAGCGAAAACAGAAATATGTTCTGCACGAAACAACAAAACTGATTTCATTTCTCATTGTCTCGCGTTTCGAACCATGATTGCGTCATGTATCGTCTGGGTAGTAGTAATAATAATAATAATAATAATAATAATAATAATAATAATAATAATAATAATAATAATGATAATATAATAATAATACTAATGATAATGAATGATGATATAATAATAATAATAATAATATAATAATAATAATAATGGATAGACTATAAGAAAAGCCTTCGACATGATACCACCACACATGGCTAATAGAATGCCTGAAACAAAATATAGGGGCAGAGGAAAATACCATCAGCTTCTCAAAAATACAATGCGCAACTGGAATACAATACTTACAAGCTCTGGAATAAGACTAGCAGAGGTTAATATCAGGAGAGGGATCTTCCAGGGCGACTCACTGTCCCCCACTACTCTTCGTAGTAGCCATGATTCCCATGACAAAGTACTACAGAAGATGGATGCCGGGTACCAACTCAAGAAAGAGGCAACAAAATCAACCTCTGATGTTCATGGACGACATCAAGCTGTATGGTAAGAGCATCAAGGAAATAGATAGCCTAATCCAGACTGTAAGGATTGTATCTGGGGACATCAGGATGGAGTTTGGAATAGAAAAATGCGCCTTAGTCAACATACAAAAAGGCAAAGTAACGAGAACTGAAGGGATAAAGCTACCAGATGGAGCAACATCAAACACATAGATGACTGGATACAAATACCTGGGAATAATGGAAGGAGGGGATATAAAACACCAAGAGATGAAGGACACGATCAGGAAAGAATATATGCAGAGACTCAAGGCGATACTCAAGTCAAAACTCAAACGCCGAAATATGATAAAAGCCCATAAACACATGGGCAGTGCCCAGTAATCAGATACAGCGCAGGAATAGTGGAATGGACGAAGGCAGAACTCCGCAGCATTGATCAGAAACCAGGAAACAAATGACAATACAAAGCACTACACCCAAGAGCAAATACGGACAGACTATACATAACACGAAAGGAAGGAGGGAGAGGACTACTAAGTATAGAGGACTGCGTCAACATCGAAAACAGAGCACTGGGGCAATATCTGAAAACCAGTGAAGACGAGTGGCTTAAAGAGTGCATGGGAAGAAGGACTAATAAAAGTAGAAAACGAAGACCCAGAAATATACAGAGACAGAGACAGAAAGAACAGAGGACTGGCACAACAAACCAATGCACGGACAATACATGAGACAGACTAAAGAACTAGCCAGCGATGACAATTGGCAATGGCTACAGAGGGGAGAGCTCAAGAAGGAAACTGAAGGAATGATAACAGCGGCACAAGATCAGGCCTAAGAACCAGATATGTTCAAAGTACGATAGACGGAAATAACATCTCTCCCATATGTAGGAAGTGCAATACGAAAATGAAACCATAAACCACATAGCAAGTGAATGCCCGGCACTTGCACAGAACCAGTACAAAAGAGGCATGATTCAGTGGCAAAAGCCCTCCACTGAGCCTGTGCAAGAAACATCAGCTACCTTGCAGTAATAAGTGGTACGAGCACCAACCTGAAGGAGTGATAGAAAACGATCAGGCAAGATCCTCTGGGACTATGGTATCAGAACGGATAGGGTGATACGGTGCAAACAGACCAGAACGTGACGTTGAAATTGACAAAGTCAAGAAGAAAGTATCACTCATTGATGTCGCAATACCAGGACACCAGAGTTGAAGAGAAAGAGAGGGAAAAAATGGATAAGTATCAGATCTGAAATAGAAATAAGAAGGATATGGGATATGCCAGTGGAAATCGTACCCATAATCATAGGAGCACTAGGCACGATCCCAAGATCCCTGAAAAGGAATCTAGAAAAACTAGAGGCTGAAGTAGCTCCAGGACTCATGCAGAAGAGTGTGATCCTAGAAACGGCACACATAGTAAGAAAAGTGATGGACTCCTAAGGAGGCAGGATGCAACCCGGACCCCACACTATAAATACCACCCAGTCGAATTGGAGGACTGTGATAGAGAAAAAAAAAAAAAAAAAAAAAAAAAAAAAAAAAAAAAAGAAAAAAAAAAAAAAAAAAAAAAAAAAATAATAATAATAATAATAATAATAATAATAATAATAATAATAATAATAATAATAATAATAATAATAAGGAAGTATTTGGTATTTTAGCCTTCGGCCTTCACTCACCTGAAGTTAGTTCTCTCTCTCTCTCTCTCCTCTCTCTCTCTCTCTCTCTCTCTCTCTCTCTCCTGTCTCTCTCTCTCTATACATACATACATATATATATATCTATATATATATATATATATATATATATATATATATATATATATATACATATATGGAGAGAGAGAGAGAGAGAGAGAGAGAGAGAGAGAGAGAGAGAGGTAACTAATGAAAAGCAACATAAGAGAATCTACAAAACTGTTTTGTATCATAACAACAAATCGTAATGGGCTGAGAATTGATACAAAATTCTATTCAATATAACAAAGAAGTGATCTGGGGCTCTATTCTACCATAAAAACTAATTTGGAGAGAGAGAGAGAGAGACAGAGAGAGAGAGAGAGAGAGAGAGAGAGAGTAAAACAGCGGTCGCCAATGAGCTACTTTCTATTGCTTGTGGGAGAAACGAGCTTTATTGAAAAGTAAACTAAAACAAAAAGGAAAAATAAAGTAAATAAATAAAAAAAAAAAGTCCACAATTAAAATATATTTAGATACTTTCCAGCTGGTCGCAATAGCCAAAAAAAGAAAAAATCCGAAATTACGAACGAAACAGCACGGAAGCGGACAGGAAACAGAATTCCTCACAGGTCCGTCCAATTGCCTAAAAAAATAGAAAAAAAGATAAAAAAAATAAAAACACACATATGAAAGAGGTGAGGAATTAAATGAGACTTTGTCCCAGTGGTCTGACAAAAAAAAAAAAAAAAAAAAAAAAAAAATTATATATATATATATATATATTATATATATATATATATACTATATATATATATATATATATGAAATGAAATAAAAATTTAATAAACAAACAAATAAATAAACACATATGTAAAAGGTGAGGAATCAAATGAAACAAGTCTTTGAGACTTTGACCCGGTGGCCAGCAAAAAAAAAGAAAAAAAGAAAAAAAAAAGAAAAACATATATATGTATAAAAGGGAAGAAATGAAATAAAACAATGACACAACAATTTCAGCCTCGCAGCAGCAATTCGAGTTTCATACGAGTCGCCGAAACAACGGTGCAATAAATTTCGGATTTTCGGCGTGGCCCTGTCCCGTAATGGCTCCAAAGTACGGAGAGAGTCAGAACTCGATTCGGACGGAAAGAAAAATGCTCTGCGGCCTTTTTTTTTTTTTTTTTTTTTTAGACGCCGACAGATTATTTCGCCTGCCGCGCAAGAGCCCGTGCTTACACGGGTCAGGGTAATCCAGGGAAATGGAATGAAAACTTTATATAACTTTAATCTTCTGAGCAAGAGCCCGTGCTTACACTTGATGTAACTTAATCTTCTCAGCATGAGCCCGTGCTTACACTTGATATAACTTTAATCTTCTGAGAAAGAGCCCGTGCTTTCATGGGTCAGGGTAATCTAAAGAAAATTATTAAAACGTTATCTGAGTAATGAAAATCTTTCTGGATATAACTTAATCTTCTGAGCAAGAGCCCGTGCTTACTTACACAAGCCGGGATAATCAAAGGAAACTGAAAAAAGACTTAATTTGAGAAACGGAAATCTTTCAGAATACGTATAACATTATCTTCCGAGCAAGAGCCCGTGCTTACTTACACGGGTCTGGATAATCTATGGAAACTGGATAAAGACTTGATTTGAGATATTTTTTTTGTCTTATGTGACCTGACAGATTCACACACTCTGTTTGTGCATTGTAGGTCACAGTAAGGGATGAAATATAAAGAGAGAGGAAAAAAAAATTGGTTCGGGAAACTCCTTCGGTATTCAGCAGTGTTTTGCAATGTCCGACCTCCCAAGCGTCTGCATATAACTTTCTTTTATTCCCCGAGCTATAGAGTATGCTCAGGTATAAATAAAAATCCTAAAAAAAATAATAAAATAAAAAACGAAACACACAAACAAATTAAGGTTATTCAGTAACATTTACCAGTAAATAAAACCCCATTTCTAGTTTTCTAAAAAGATATCGTACCGACTTGATTTGTCCGTCCGCACTTTTTATCTGTCCGCACTTTTTCCTGTCCGCCCTCAGATCTGAAAAACTACCGAGGCTACAGGGTCGCAAATTGGTACGTTGATCATCCACCCTCCAATCATCAAACATACCGAATTGCAGCCCTCTAGCCTCAGTAGTTTTTAATTTCATTTACGGTTAAAGTCAGCCATAATCGTTCGTCTGGCAACGATACAGGCCAGGCCACCACCGTGCCCTGGTTAAAGCTTCATGGGGCACTGCTCATACGTATACCGACACCACCGGTAAGATAAGATCTATTTTCGGGGGCATTGGTTATACACAACGAGCTAGAGCCGTGCTGAACCAGGACAGAATAATCCGATAGGAAAACAAGGCTTGATTCGACCATGAAAAAAATATTCCATGTATAATTCTATATTTGGCGACCAGGAGCATTTACGGGTTATTCACTATTCATGAGACGCCCTGCTGAGGTCAGTCAAATTAATATAATAAAAAAAATTGCATCACTCAAAAATATGTTTGTTTATTTTTTTTTTTTTTGAGCGGGGGAGGGAACATACTATAAATGATTCACATACACTCTCTGGAATATTCAGCTTACTCACTGACCTTTTAATTCACCATGGATTGGAACACACGACTGGAATATAGACTGGAATGTAGAATTCACCATGGATTGGAATTTAGGACTGGAACATAGACTGGAATGTAGAACCGAGGCCAAAGGCCAAGCACTGGAACCTGCTATACGAGGTCAATCAGCGCTGAAAGTGTAAACTGAGAGTAAGAGGGTTGAAAGGTGTAACAGGAGGAAGACCTCAAAGCAGGGGTAGAAAGTAAGATGGAAGAACTGCAATGAAAGGAGGTATCTTGTTTTTAATTAAGCTGGCCTTACGAAGTCAGCACGGGCTCTTGCTCACAGAGCAGCCCGTGGCAGGAGGTATCGCCAAACGAAATGAAGGGGTTGGAGCTGAGGGCCGGAGGAACCTTATGATGCCAGCACGGGCTCTTGCTCACAGAGCAGCCCGTGGCAGGGTTTGGAGCTGAAGACCGGAGGAACCCCACAAAGAAACCTCAAGGAATACCTGTACACGAAAGAAAAAGGGGTTCCATTGACAACTGCGTTAGGAAAAATAAAGGGAAAAAATCTTTTCTATAACTTAATGCACCCGCTCTCTCTCTCTCCCTCCGCGCGCGCGTTCGAGAATATTATTTTACGTCCGACTGCGAAATGAGCAATCCCCAAAACCCCGCGGAATGGGGAAGCATTACTTTGCATATCCCTGATTAAAACCTTCCCGATCTCGAACGCACAAGACCCGAGGAGGAGGAGGAGGAGGAGAGGAGAGAAGAGAAAAGAAGGGGAAAAAGAAGAAGAGACGAAGAAGAGGAAGAAGAGAAGAGAAGAGGAGGAGGAGGAGGAGGAGGGGGAGAGGAGGAGAAACAAGAAGAAGAAGAAGAGGAGGAGGAGGAGGAGGAGGAGGAGGAGGAGGAGGAGGAAGGGGGAGGGTTGTGGGGGAACGGTGGTCCCCTAAAAAAACGATGGAAGGGGGGGTTTTGGGGGGGAGGGGAATGTGTCCTCAGGATTCCTTCAAAAGTTCAAGCGAAGATACAGGTACCATGACGACCCGAATACTGTTTTATACTTCTTCATGTTAAAAAATCATTTTTATTTATTTATTTATTTATTAATTCAATATATTTTGTTTTTCTTTTTAATCAGTGAGATCTCTTCTTTCTGTATTTCCCTTTACCTTCTCTTAATTCCTAATGAACATCGAATTCTTTGGAAGCTTGTATTTCAAGTCGATGGCCACCCTTTTTGGTGGGTTTGTTCCGTACGAATAGGTGGCATCTTTTATTATTAATAATAATAATGAATAATAATAATAATACCATAATAATAATAATACTATAATAATAATAATAATAATAATAATAATGTTCTAGGGGGTCCACAATAATAAAAATGTTACAAGTTCGTGTATAATTTATAAACACATTATAAAAGCTTTCGAACCCTTCCCTGGGTTCATCTTCAGTACAAATGAATGACTAAACAATACATGCACTGAGGTGAACTTGAAAACAGTACGTTCTGTTTAGTCATTCATTTGAACTGAAGATGAACCCAGGGTAGGGTTCGAAAGGTTTCACATAGTTTTATACAATTTTACTACTGCTTCCCTCAGTATAATTATTGTGGACCTTAAAGACACATAGTATAGTTATGATGAAATTCCAGGAACGTTTCATTTTTCATTGTTTGTTTCCAACTACCTCATATAAATTATCCGGATCGGAATGAACTCATCTATAATTGCTATTTAGACGACCATAAATAATGCGGTCATTCGCCGGGCAAAATCAAATTTCTCTTTACATCTATTTTGTCACCGACTGTAATTCTTTCTATCGAGATCTGCGAATGTCTTTGTAGATCCATTTTGGCACCAACTGTAATTTTTTTTTTTTTTTTTTTTTTTTTTTTTTTGTTTTTTTTTTTTTTTTTTTTTTTTTTTTTTTTTTGAGATCAGCGAATTTCTCTCTGTAGATCCATGTTTTGGCACCAACTGTATTTTTTTTTTTTTTTTTTTTTTTTTTTTTTTTTGAGATCAGCGAATTTCTCTACATCTATTTTGTCACCGACTGTAATTCTTTCTATCGAGATCTGCGAATGTCTGTAGATCCATTTTGGCACCAACTGTAATTTTTTTGTCTTTTTTTTTTTTTTTTTTTGAGATCAGCGAATTTCTCTCTGTAGATCTATTTTGGCACCAACTGTAATTCTTTTTTATTTTCTTTTTTTTTTTGAGATCAGCGAATTTTTCTCTGTAGATTTATTTTTGGCACCAACCGTAATTCTTTCTATTGAGATCAATATAGATGACCACATCAACAGGATGGTAAACTAAACCTGAAAGCAATAATGACGCGTATTTTTCAATGTTTTTTTTTAATTTGTTGTGTGTACAAAACCATAATCATTGATGACACAGGGTACAGTTGAATATAAGTGTCCCAACCGCGGGCATGAGGTCACAGGAAGTGGGCTAAGGAAGTAAGAAAATGTACCCACGAGGGGGAATGGGTCAGGAATCAGGAGGCAAAAAGCTTCTATCAGTTTTCCTTTCCGGTATTGGATAGATGACTGCGGGTTCGTAGGAGTTACAGGGGTGAGCTGAGCTTCGAACGGAGGAGGAGGAGGAGGAGGAGGAGGAGGAGGAGGAGGAGGGGGAGGAGGAGGAGGAGGAGGAGGGAGTGAGAGAACTCAATTATTTCTGACAACGAGATGACACGAAAGAGTGGAAAGCAGAGAAGCATTCTCTGTTCTCTGATTGGATTTGCCGACGCATAATGCAAGTGTTTGTGTATGTGAGAGAAAAGGAGGAATTAAAATATTTTCTGTCGTCGAGAGAGAGAGAGAGAGAGAGAGAGAGAGAGAAGAGAGAGAGAGAGAGAGAGAGAGAATTAATCAATCCTGTTGACTGGAAATGGCCTTGATTATTTAAGAGTTCCAGCTATATTGTAAATCATGTCAACAATGGAACTTTCGAAAACATAAAAAAAACCTGATTAGGGAACGAAAGCTCCAAAGCACTACCTATGCCATTGCACTGACCAACTGCCCCTTCCCCATACCCCCTCCCCCAAAAAAATAGGACCATTTTATCTTGAAAACTAAACACAAACTGACACAGCTGTGACCTTTATCTCATTTTCAAGCCCTCTCGGCTGCTAGTCCATCGAGCCATTGCCAAAGTCGAAGCAGAAAGACAAATAATGTCTTAAAATATACAATATGGTTAAAATACCCCCTTTACAATCATCTAAAATTACAAATATACCCCAACAAATAATACAGCAATTCTTTTCAAGCAGAGTTACAGAACAACGAATCCTGTTTTTTTTTTCATTCGTCTAGAGATCTACATTTAAAGATAATAAATCCAGCTGTTGACGGTGACGAATCTTTGGAGCCGACAGGGCGTTTAAATAAGAATAATGACGCCCAGATAGCAGCACAGCAGCTACGCAGAAATACTAAATTTTTTGCGCTGGTATTTAGTGGTTAGTGTCGTGACACGCAGCTCAGATGTCGCGGGAGGTTCGCGTCTCCTACATAGCAGTGAAGAATCATTGGCTATCATGATCAGTTACTGGTGCAGTTGGGGGGTTGGGGGGGGGGGGGGGGGGGGTGGGGGGGGGGGGTGGGGGGGGGGGGGGGGGGGGTTGGAACCACCATTCTTTGGAAGTTTGAATTTCGAGTCAGTGGCCCTTTGGCGGGCTTGGTTCCATGTGAATAAGCTTCATCTTCATCTACTGAAGAATAATAATAATAATAATAATAATAATAATAATAATAATAATAATAATAATAATCTTTTGGTCGATTGAATTTCAAGACAGTGGCCCATTTGGTGTGCTTGTTCCACGTAGATAGGTTTCATCTACAGAAACAACAACAACAACAACAATAATAATAATAATAATAATAATAATAATAATAATAATAATAATAATAATAATAATAATAATATAGTATGCTTGTCCTTGCTGCGGTTACGTCTGATTATAAATTTTTAACTTTAAGAGCATACATATAAATATAAAAAAACATAAAAAAATATAATAATGTGTGGCTTTCATAGACTTAGAAAATGCTAATGAAAGAACTGCTAGAGATGCAATGCGCAAGGCTTTTGTCTTTAGTATTCTCGGACAACTTAAAGAGAACTGACGCATTTTGGTGGAAATTTAAATTATGTATACAGACGGTCTAGAAAAAACTTTCACACCTAATATGATAAAGCGGTAACCATAAGCTTATTAACACATGCAATTTCTTTTCTAACGTCAGCGAACTCGAAGAGAATTTATCATCCTTAATATCTAAACACTTTACATATTTATTTTGAGATCAGTGGAAGAAGCATATAAATCCACTGACTGATTTCCATATTCTTACGGAAGCTCTCTTTCACAAAGCTGGAATCATCAGTAATATCTCTTTCCAGCGTATCGTTCGAACAAACTATCCGTTCAGCACCTGTCTAATTAATGTGTCCACAAACACGAATGAAAATGACACTGCTCATGAAATTCTTATCGTAGAAATATGACCCTCGAACGTTTGGAAATAATACTCGTGTAAAATTTTCTGTACAGGTGATCTTCTATTTGCAGTTTTGAGAAAATTGCATATGATTTTTTTAAAAAGTACGGGTACAATACTAAACAAAAACATTCCACGGAATGTAATATATGTACGTTAACGGTGCATATAGTATATTACGCATTTGGCCAAAGTACGAAAATGTAAACACTTCATTTGCTAACTCGAATGATTGGTCCCATCTGTAAAATTCACTACGCAAATGGAAAACGTCGGTCGCAACCACTCATTGTATTGCCCGATACGAAGAAGTATTAATAGGTTTAAATACATAGCGTACAGGAAACCTATCAACATTTCTGCCCACGTACAATTTTTATTCCGTCCAGAGCAATAAAGCGAAGAATTCAGTTCTCCCCCAACGTGTTTTTAAGAGCTTTACGTGTACGCAGCCCTGGGAGTAAAGACGCCGAAATCAAAATAATCAAGACCAAAGGCTAGAAATTGAAATATCAAAAATATGAGTTTCGAAAGGTTTTCTAAGGTCATAAAAAAAACACACACACACACATAAAAAACTTTGGAGCTCAAGGATTTGTAGTGACAAGCGTATACAAAAAATAAAAAAAAGCAAAGAATTTGAGAAGTTAAGAGGGTATTGTGGCTACTTCAATTTCATATAATAACAAATTCAAATATAAACTCTGTCTCGTTAACGACTTTCGCGTCGAAGTAGTATTTTAAGAAGTAATACACTTATCAAAAAAAAAAAAAAGCTCTCCCGACAACACTGAAGGCAGCGTATATCAATAAAATGTAGGTCAGGCGGCAATTTGTATATTGGCCAAACTGAAAATCATTTGAAACTGGGAAGAGAGGAGCATAAAAATGCATAAAATATGCACGGCAAGACAGCGCAATTTTTGTTCATGTTATTTAAAACTATAAAACAATCGCGCCATCAACTGGACACAACTATACAGGTTATAAATAACATTTTTCAAGGGAAATATAATTGAATCGAGCTGAATAAAGGAACGCCTCCAAAGGAATTTGAATATCCGCTGAAGGATATATTAAGTTGCACCATCTATTTGGATAGGAATACATTTAATAGAACAATTAAATAGCGAAGGAATGAGCGCACCTGCAGTTTGTTTTAGTTATTTTTTTCGTACCAGGCATATTTTTTTCAATCATCTGTATGTTCCTTTGTACTGTTATTTTAGCAACTGTGTCTATACACACACCATTACATATTATGCACACAGACAGACAGACAGACAGACAGACACACACACACACACACACACACACACACACACACACACACATATATATATATATATATATATATATATATATATACTATACATATATATATATATATATAAGTATATACATGTGGCAACTACCGAACCTAGAAAAAGTTTGTAGATATTTGCCAAAGGAGGAAGTTCAGATTCCAAGCTTGCAAGAGTAAGGTTATGAGAGTAAATAAAACTCAATTATTATTATATTATTATTATTATTATTATTATTATTATTATTATTATTATTATTATTATTATTATTATTATTATTATTCAGAAGATGAACCCTATTCATATGGAACATGCCCACCAAAGAGGCCAATGACTTGAAATTCAAGCTTCCAAAGAATATTATGGTGTTCTTTAAGAAGGAAGAAGTAAGAGGAAGTAAAGGGAAATACAGAGGGAAAAAGAGATCCCACTTATCGGAAAAGAAAAAAAAATGAATTGATAAATAGATAAAAATGTATTAAAACGCAAGAATAGTATTAGGTTGTAGTGCATTTCATATTCGCTTGGTCTCCTTAAGTTCCCCACCCGCACGACATCCTCTGAGTAGCTGTCAGGGAACAAAGGACCTCTGGAACTGTAACTATAAACTGTAGGATACCAGGAAAGACCTCTGGAAGTGTAACTATAACTGTAGGATACCAGGAAAGACCTCTGGAAGTGTAACTATAACTGTAGGATACCAGGAAAGACCTCTGGAAGTGTAACTATAACTGTAGGATTACCAAGGAAAGACCTTCTGGGAAGTTTAACTAATAATTGTAGGTATTAAGGGAAAGGACCTCTGAACTGTACCTATAAACTGTAGGAAACCAGGGAAAGAACCTCTTGGAAGTGTAACTATACTGTAGGATACCAGGAAAGGACCTTTCGGTTAACTATTAACTGTAGGATACCAGGAAAGGCGAGTAGGTGAGAAAAAAAGGGAAGGTAACAGGATGCGTGTAAGTATATCTTAGTTTTACCAGACCACTGAGCTGATTAACAGCTCTCCTAGGGCTGGCCCGAAGGATTAGATATTTTGACGTGGCTAGGAACCAATTGGTCACCTAGCAACGGGACCTACAGCTTACTGTGGGATCCGAACCACATTATATCTAGAAATGAATTTCTATCACCAGAAATAAATTCCTCCGATTCCGCGTTGGCCGAGCCGAGAACTTCAGACCACCGGACTGGTAGCCCGGGCGCGGAAACCACTCGTCCAACGAGGAACTGGAATGCGTGTAAAAAGACTTGGGAGAGAACTGGAATATGAAATGGGCCTGTAGAGCCTTCTCTCCTTTAGTTAATGGCCTGTGAATTCTGCATGCATAATAAAGGAAGACGACGAGGCTCCCGTGATAAAGGGTTTCGTGGTATATTCCGAGAATAAATCTAAAAGTGACAAATCTAGATACTTAGCGGAAGAAAGATTGGAAAGGAAGTTCCTTGACATCCATGGAGTCAGAGAGAGAATTTGTGCAAGGTAGCAATGATTAACACAAGTGCATACGGGACAGTGCATTGCACTGCCAATGAGCGTTCAGCGTTGGTTTTTGAATCATTTAATGTTGTGGATGCAGGAATCCATACACGGTTCAGCATTTAAAGCATGAATGTGGTTCCCACCACTTTAATTGCTCACTGTGTGCATGCATGTGTATGTGTGTGTGTATATATGGACACTTATCATCTTCTGAAACTACCTTTCTATAATGTATATGTACACATACACATATTACAGGGTGTCCATAAAGTCCCAGTACCATAACAAGTATTTATGGCTCAGAATGGTACTGGGACTTTATGGACACCCTGCATATATATATATATATATATATATATATATATATATATATATATATATATATATATATATATATATATATATATATCCATCCAACCTTTGACTAAGATATTAAAGGAGTCAGGAGTTAGTCCGGCACTTAGCCCAATGCACCAGGCAACCAAACCTCACCTTTTTCTAGACCAACCATAAAGAAAACAAGAAAACTGAACAAGGCACGCGAAGGATGGGGTCTAATCTATACGGCATTAACGGAGGAAGAGGGCGTCGCTTCACAGTAAGGGGCAGCACATTTAAAAAAAATGGGGGGTTGAGGGGGGCTTAATTAAAGCGTAGACAACCAGCGTGAAAATCCTCATTTTTCACGCTAGATTGACAGCGGAAAGGCCAACATCACAAATCGGGTTTATCCATCGGGAGGCCCTAATCACGTACGTTCACACACACACACATACACACGTACATACACACACATACACGCACACATTCCGTAAATATTCATGATCTGCCTCAACTACATGTAATTAATAACAAATGAGATGGGCTCATTTTGAAAAAGGTAAAAAAAAAAAAATTATTCAACTCTCATTAAAGCACTTCAGAGGATAAACGCCCGCTAAGAGGACTCCTCCCCACCCACCAACCCACCCACCTAGCCTCACCTACCCAGGTCCCGCCCTCCTACTCGAAGTCATCACACGCACACATACACACACACACACACACAAACGCCCATCCCTCCATAGAGATCACCAGAGCAAGCCATCCTATAAACCACGACTGATCATTCATTTACGCATGGATGATCTCATCTCTGTATAAAAAAATATATATATACCCCCCATCCCCCTAGCACCTTCCCCTCCCCCCACCCCCCCAATCCCATCCAATCTCGGCTCATATACCCACTACCTCTACCCACCCGCCTTCCAACCACCTGACAACCGATACTTAGTACTTACCTACGAGGTAAAAAAAAAAAAAAAAAAAAAAGGAGTTGCATTAACCTGGTAGTAATTAAAATTTAACATGATTAGTCTGAGCTTGTTTTGTGGTTCACTAGTTATTTCTGATAAGTTTTTCAAAGGGGGCTTCTCGCGGGATTGTAATTGGTTTGGGGGCGGGGGGAGGGGGTGGGAATGGCGTTGACGCGAGTGTCGACTGTCACTGAATCGGTGTATTGTTCTTGTTTCTCTCTCTCTCTCTCTCTCTCTCTCTCTCTCTCTCTCTCTCGTGTGTTGGAATTCGTCAATGACGCGTTTCCTTTTCAATATCGTAATATCTTTGCTTTCTTTTAGAGCTCACCAGAGATGACAGTTTAAATGAGTTTTTTAATATAAATATAAAACTGAAACACGAAATTTTGGAACGTGATGAAATATATATATAAATAAAGGCAAAAGCCTTGAGGGAAAGTGAAACATTGGAGTACCATTGTTTAACACTCCTTCGTGTCTTTGTGTGTGTGTGTGTGTGTGTGTGTGTGTGTGTGTGTTTATGTTTGGTAGAGCTTTTCACATTTTCGTCTTCTGAAACAATGGATCAGTTTCAACCAAAATTGGCTCTAAGGGAATTCAAGTCTCTTTAAACGTGGCCATACGCGTTCCAAATACCAAATTAGAAAACAAAGGTTTATGTAAACATACAAATTCCTTCCTCCGGAATAACTATGACAGAAATGACCAGAATAACTATGACAGAAATGACATGGCAGAACTTAGGCGAAAGGTGGTTCCCTATGAAGCTTTAGATTGAAGCTTGGTCATATCATGACCCTGGGATGAGGGTGGGGGCATAATTGGCGTCCAGACGTTTGCATAGGAATATGTATAAAAAAAAAACTTTAGCATGATGGCAAGATAATATTTCTTCCTTTGCAATCACCATCTTTCATTTATACGAGCTTTCTAGGTAAACTTATTCTTATATTTCTTCAGTCTGCTCAGTAAAGGACAAGAGGTCGAAAGGCCAAGCAGTACTCCACTGTTTGTCTTTCCTTCGTGGAATATGTCTTTATTGAATATATATATATATAATATATATATATATATATATATATATATATATATATATATATCTATATATATATATATTACCTGTGACGCTTTGCCACTTGCCCGTATCTACCCCTGGTCGGAA
>NC_061088.1:86665350-86695350 GCF_015104395.2 Macrobrachium nipponense | reverse complement strand
CTCCGCTAATAGAATCAAGAAAGACTAGACAAAATAACCTGAAAAATCCGAGTGTTCACGAAAAAATAATTACGAAGTGAGGAGAGAGTTTTTTTTTTTGGGGGGACAGTGGACTTGAAAGGGACTATGGATGAAAAGTCAACCATAAAAAAATAAATAAATAAATAACAAAGTATCGGTGCGCGTTTTTCAGTTCCGTATTTCGGACGCGAGGGAAATCTATACAATGTCACGATAGGTAATTATTTATTCGCGTAAAGAATATTCTTGTTCATTTTTATTCGTACGGAAAACCGCTGCTGGAAATGGGATTCCAAAAATTAAAAACTACGTCACTTTTGACGTCAGGAAACTAGTATGAATGAGCTGAAGTTTTTGTATGGCATATTCTTGTTTGGCTGGAGGCTGGAAATTCCCGTGAATTGAGGAATTGGGTTTTATAGTTTAAAAAAAAAAATACTGTATCTCTATTATAGTTTCTTCCATAAAGTTGGCACAAACTAAGTTGGTAGAAGGTAGAATGTACAACCCTGTTCCATTTTTGTCCATCTGTCATCACGGTATCGAATAGGGTAGAATATTCAATATAGACTTCAGGCCGAAAACCAAGCGCTGGGGCCGTACGAGGTCATTCAGCGCTGAAAGTGAAACTGACAGTAAAAAGGGTTGAAAAGTGTAACAGGAGAGGATGGAAAGTCAGAAGAAAGATTGACTATGAACGGAGGTACAGTAATAAGAATGATAGGAGTTGCAGCTATGGGCCGTAGGGATGCTTCAAAGATACTTAAGTATTGCCCACAGTCCCCTGGACGAGGCGCACTGACGAAAGTCTAAGGCAAGTTAATTTAACTTCCTGCTTTGTATATCAGGATCTCAATTTATCTTAAATAAAATCAAGCGACTCTTTACTGTACAAAGTCCGCTTATAAACAAAATTAGATTACCATTAGTCGATAATTTCAAGGTAAAAAAATAATTAGATTAACAATGAACAGGTAGATTCAATCAGACTCATTCAAAATATAATAATCAAATCTTCCTCTTCGGACAATCAGACAATTTTATTGAATTCAACAACTTTTTGAGAAAACTTTAAAAGCAAAAATTTTTCTCACAGAAAATTTGGAAAATCTGTTTTTTCTCACAGAAAATTTGGACAATCTGGAAGCTAATAGAATAGTCCAACCTTCGTTCCAGCAACACCATATCTGCATAACCCAGAAAGAAAAGTGATCAGGTTATTTTTGTTAATTCAGTTTTTTTTCGTGCAACTCTGCTCGAGGAAATCAAATATTTAGAATAAAAATAACACGATCACTTTTCTTTCTGGGTTATGCAAATGCAACTTTACTGGAACGAGGTTTGCACTATTCTATTACCATCCAACTTTCGGGGAGTAAGCCTATAAACAGCTTTGTTGTTGTTGTTTTTTGTTTGGGGAGAGTAGGAAAGGTCAATGGAGGAGTCTAAAAAGTCTGAAAAAGATGTTAAGAGTTGAGTTAAAGATACATGAATCGTAGGATAGGATATTTATGATTTATTTATTAGAATGAAAATGTAAATAATAAATAATGTGCATGTTAAACAGTACAAACAAATTATTTCTAATAGAATACAGAGTATTCATTTTAATTCGTGTGTTAAGAATTGTGTTAAAGATACGGGAATTTTAGGATACGATAGATATGATTTATTTATTGGAATGATAATGTAAAAAATAAATCATGTGCACGTTAAACAGTACAGACAAATTATTTCTAATAAAATATAGTATTTATTTTAATGTTCGTTGGCGAAACAAGGCTCTATTTGACCATAGATTTTAGCTCGTTTTAATTTACGTTAAACGCTAGGAATATAATGTTTACAACTTAAGCAAGGTTACTACGAGTCAGGGAAACAAAAGAGCAGGAGGAGAATTCCCGAAACTTAGCGAAGGAGAGGGGAAAATCAGTGCAATACGAAGACATCGCGGAGCATTGTGGGAAAGTCGAAATAAGGGGAAATCCCCGAAAGAAAACGCGTAAGCTCGTCGATTTTATCCCTCCAGGCCCGAGGTGAATTCCAATCCAGAACTCTTATCGAAAATAAGAGGATATTTTAAAATCCCTTTTTGGTTTTCTGCAAAAGAAAACTGTTGTGACGGCTTTGTCCGTGCGTCCGCCCTCAGATCTTAAAAACTACTGGGGCTAGAGGGTTGCAAATTGATTTGTAGATCAGTCACCCTACAATGATCAAACATATCAAATTGCAGCCCTCTAGCCACAGCAGTGTTGATTTTATTTATGGTTAAATCTTAAAAACTACTGTGGCTAGAGGGCTGCAAATTGGTTTGTGAATAATTCATCCTCCAGTCATCAAACATACCAAATTGCAGCCCTCTAGCCTCAACAATTTCTATTTTATTCACGGCTAAACTTAGCCATCATATCATACTTCTGGCAGCGCTATTGATACCAACAGCATACAACACCACCGGACCGTGGCTGAGTTTTGTGGGTCGTGGTTGAGGCCACCACCAGACATTATTTTACATAAAATTTTTTTACATATTCTATTAACCTCATTCACGGCTAAACTTAGCCATAATCGTACTTCTGGCAGCGTTAGAGGTACCAACAACATAGGCCACCACCGGACCGTGGCTGAGTTTTTATTCCCCCCCACCTTTTTTTTTTTAGCAAGAAAGGAACTACGTTGAAAGGGACTCTCTTTAGACCAAATCCGAGAACACACAGCAACGAGCACCTCGTATTTTCGAGGAGAAATATGAACGCTTGTTTACTTAGCGTTCGTGCTCACCCCACCCCCCCACCCCCCCACCCCCCCCACCCCCACCCCCGACCCCCCAACGCCCTCCCCTTTTTTTTTCGACTGGGCAGGAGTCTCATAATCGCATAACAACGGCCACGGTCCAGAGTTTTCGGTCATAGTTTTTCCTTTAATGACCGCGGCGAATTTGTTACAATGTCTACAGTTTGATTTTTATCTCGAGGGTAAATCGCGCGAGTACGTGAAATTCCTCCCCCTTCCCCCCCCCTCTCTCTCATCCCTCCCCCCCCCCCCCCCCCCCCTCCCTCCACCTGGTGTTGTTGCTGAATGCTCTGTAAAGATATCGAGTCAAATTCATATCTGTATCGAGAATTTATAAAAAAAAAATAAAGTGATCTCAATTCTAAGGCAAAAGACGCTGGGTAAAGATATACCTAGCATATATAACGGCAGATTAATAAGTGGTTACAGCTGATAAGATGCTGTATGCTCTCTCTCTCTCTCGTCTGTCTCTCTCTCTCTCTTACACACACACACAGACCCCTCACATCTGTAGTAATCCCTAGTAACACTTTTCTTGTAGATAGGGTGGGGGACATGATGTAGGCGCGTTGATTCTGCTATTTTACTGGTCAGATGGTGTAGTGATTAGTGTCGTGGTTTGCCGCTCAATTGTCAAGGTTTCGCGTCTCCCCCAGGGCGATGGAAAATCACTGGGCTCTTCTGTATCATGATCAGTTACTGCTGCAGTGTGGGGTTTGAGGTGGGAGGTTGAAAGCAACATATTCTGTGGGAGCTTGAATTTCAAATCAGTGGCCCCTTTGGCGAGCTTGTTCCATGTGAATAGGTTTCATCTAATGATATAATAATATTCAATTATTTTTATTTTCATTTTTATTCTTTAAATTTTTATTTCTATTGTTTTTATTTTAATTTTTATTGTTATTATGTTATCATTATTATCTATTATTATTCAAAAATTTATTTCTATTTTTGTTCCACGTGAATAGGTTTCATCTAATGATATAATAATAGTAAATTATTTTAATTTTTATTTTCACTCTTAAAATTTTTATCTTTATTATTTCAATTTTAATTATTATTATTATTATTATTTTATCATTATTATTATCTTTTATTTTTTTTAAAGAATTATTTTTATTTTTATCACTTGTATTGTTACTTTTTGTTTATTATTAAAATTAATAGTAAAGTATTTTTATTTTTATTCTTTAAATTTTTATTTTTATTGTTTTTTTTATTTTTATTATCATTATTATTATTTTATCATTATCATCGTTTATTTTTTTAAAAGAATTATTTATATTTATATTACTTTTATTGTTACCTTTTTCATGTTTATCTTTAATCATAAAAGAATATGAGATGATTTAAGCTCTACTAATCTATCCCCTTCCTTGCATTTCAATAGCAAACTAAACTTTCGACTGGTGGGACATTATCTAAAAAGAACTTTTAAACTGTCACGCCTCCTACGATCGTATGCAACTGAAACAGAGGATGCACAAACAAGAGATATATCTCAATTCCGATTTTATGATGTAGGAAGACTGGAGAAAATCTGTAGCTTGGACAATGTAGTGTTACTCATGATATATATTTATCTAAAACGTGGATTACAACGTTTAGTCCGTAATACATAAAGAGGTAATAGTGTCTTCATAATAAGATAATATATTGTCTTCATACTCTTGCCATATGGTCTCTTAGACAGAAGTATTTTCTCTTAATGTTCAACCTGTAATACGTAGGTCATTGTAATGAGGATGAATGAGGCAAGAATGAAACTTGATATACCGAGGACACTACTGTACAGAATATATGCTATACACACACACACACACACACACACACACATATATATATATATATATATATTATATATAGATTTGTGTGTGTATGTGTCTGTTCGGGTACAAATGCTTTTGCGTATCAGCTGGCTTGCCCGTATGTCCATTGAGAGAGAGAGAGCGAGAGAGAGAGGGAGAGAGAGAGAGAGAGAGAGAGAGAGCGTCATCACGCCGGTCTAAATTGGAGTTAATCCCACAGCAAATAAAACAAAATAACAGCAATCCAGAGATTCGTCAGAACGAGAGAGAGAGAGAGAGAGAGAGAGAGAGAGGACTTCTTTTGTTGATAGATTTTTCCCCCTCATTGAAAACATCAATTCGGATTTCAGTCAGTTCGTTATGGATGTGGGAATAATAATAATAATAATAATAATAATAATAATAATAATAATAATAATAATAATAATAATAATAATAATAATAATAATAATAATAATAAAATAATTATAAATCCTCAGGCGACTGCTCCATGCTTTTCGAAGTATTATCACAGTTAAATTTAAATTTGAATCCCCTAGTCACTATTAACAGTAATCTCTCTCTCCTCTCTCTCTCTCTCTCTCTCTCTCTCTCTGTCTGTCTCTCTGGCGTCGCATCTGGGGTTCTCGTTGTGGCCAGTATCGTAAGGATAGTATAAACGTATTTTGCTGAAACTGTTTTTTCGTTTTTTTGTTTTTTTTTTTGTCCCGTCATATCGGCCCCCATCTTTAGTGATAAGAGATAAGTTAAATCAAAAGCTGTTGGAAAAGTATGCATACAAAAAACAGAAATAAGTCACAGAATAGAAATAAGTCACAGAATAAAGACAGGTAGCAGACTATGTACGAAAACACTGTCCACGAAAACTCAAGTTGGAATGATGAGCCAACTTCCCTTTATGGAAATCAAGTATGAATGTTGAATGTGAATGAAAGAAAAAGGTTGAAGCTGATGCCATGTATCGCTTGCTTGGTGTAGGCAGCAAAAGAGAGAGAGAGAGAGAGAGAGAGAGAGAGAGAGAGAGAGAGAGAGAGAGAGAGAGAGAGAGAGAGAGATTACTGTTGATAGTGGCTGGGGATTCAAATTTAAATTTAACTGTGATGATACTTCGAAAAGCAAGGAGCAGTCGCCTGAGGATTTATAACTATTATTATTATTATTATTATTATTATTATTATTATTTATCAGGCACTGTACAAGATAACTTTCATACACATAGAACGGCTTGCCTTTTATATCAATAATAATTTTACACGATTATATAATAATAATAATAATAATAATAATAATAATAATAATAATAATAATAATAATAATAATAATAACAAATACCGTAGCGGATATTATAAGTTTTCCCTCCTTCTCTCTTTGCTCTAAACATTACGTTCAATCCTGAAAAAATGCATAACATTAAGTTTATCTCCTGAGAAATGAGAATACATTATTTATAAATTCGAGATTATTTACTCGCCCCCCCACCCCCCAGCCCCACCGGCCCCCGTCGCCACCAGCTTGATAAATTCCTCCAAGTGACCTTAAGTGACATGGGATGTAGCCATAAATCAGAGTCAGTGCTGTATATTTATATAATAATGATAGTAGTAGTAGTAGTAGTAGTAGTAGTAGTAGTAGTAGTAGTATAGTAGTAGTATAAGTAAAAATAAAAATAATAAAAATAATATAATAAAAAAAATATAATGACAATAAAAATATTTATAATAATATAATGGGGGGGGGGGGGGGGGGGTGGGGGGGGGGGGGGGGGGGTAATAATAATAATAATAATAATAATAATAATAATAATAATGGAAATCCTAATAATAATGTTAAAGTATACAACAATATAATAATAATAATAATAATAATAATAATAATAATAATAATAATAATAATAATAATAATAATAATAATAATATATGTTGCAAGAAGACCTTATTAATAAAGGTTTTATATGAAAATAATGGCTATTTCAGCCGCGTTTATTTTGTATAGAAGTTTAGTCTTCTTATTACTGACTTTTCTTCTGTACCCAAATTGGATATTAGAAGAAGAGAGAAACTTCTATAGAAAATAAACGCGGCTGAAATAGCCCTTTTTTTCAATTAAAATAATAATATTAATAATCTAAAAACGGTTTCTGAGCTTCTCCATATCCAACACTCACACCCCCCCCCCCTCACCCCTCACCCCCCCCCCCTCAAATTACGGTAATTATCAAATGCTACGACATCAACGAGCCCCACCCCCCAACCAACTAAAATAATAAATTCACGATGAATTAAAAAAAAACACACAAAACTTACCCACCTAAAATTACGGTAATTACCCCACCAACTAAAAAAAAATTCAAGATGAATTAAAGAAAAACAACATAAATATCAACAACAACAACAACAAAAGAAGCGACAAACAAATCCCTGAAACAGGACGGGAGCCTTCAGCCCGAATAGAGTTAATTGTATTTATTTTCATGTTAACAATATTTGAAATCAGGTTATTGAGTTTAGCCAGAATGATTTCGGCAGACAACCAACCAACCCACCCCGCTGGGAGCACATTCACTGATTTCTCTTTTCTGGACGGATTTTGATTGCTTGCAAATGCATACCCCCCCCCCCCCCCACTACCCCTTTCGTGGGGAATCAGCGTCCTGCAGTCCTCTTAGACACATAACAAATACTGGAGGAAGAGACTGAGAGAGAGAGAGAGAGAGCATAGCAGCCCCCCTTCCTGGGGAAACAGCGTCCTGCAGTCCCCTTAGACACATAAATACTGGAGAGAGAGAGAGAGAGAGAGAGAGAGAGAGAGAGAGAGAGAGAGAGAGAGAGAGAGATTCCATAAATATGTAGGTATGTCCATCTATTTTTTTCCACACGACTGCAAGCAGCCAGTTACAGACAGACCTTCTTGTGTAACTTTTCACAAAATATCTGTAATTGCATTACAGTTAGCAGGGTCGTCAGTCAGTCAGCTTTCTGACAGATATTTCAGCTAAGATTATTTTCTATTTGATAAACTCTCCATGAATCTGTGAAATCAGGGGGTTCATGAATTTCTTAACCATGCATAAAAATAATCATATGAGGTTCAGGAATTTCATAACCTTGCATACAAATAATCATATGTGCATCAACACAGAAAATAACCACCGTCTAACATCCCGCCCACCCCCTGTCCCCCCACGGGGGTTGGGGGGGCGAAACATGTGTACCCAATCGTTTAGTCAAACTTTCGTATTTGTGTCTTTTGCTGTTTTAAAACGAAAATTTCGAGCGTAAAATGGGGATTGTGAAATATACTATTTTTAATTTGTTTTTAGAGAAGTTTTCCAACAATCTGAAGTTGATTACGTATTTGCAACATCAGTCCTTAACACAATGGTAAGAGTGACTTCAGAGGAAGGTTAGAAGTAGACGAAGGGAGCTGGAACATTCATTCTTCACCTACTGAATAAAGGGGGAATTCCCTGTGCTTTCGAACTCTCCCAAAACTCAGCCTCCCGCATTCTTGCGTGCGAGGTTCATCAGCAATGCGTTGCCAACCCCATCCCTGCTGCATTCACAAATGCAGAACAAACATGTATCTTGCATGCACTCTCGAGCATCTTGATGTTGTTCATATATATATATATATATATATATATATATATATATATATATATATATATATATATATATATATATATATATATATATATATATATATATATATATATATATATATATATATATATATATACAAATTTATAAATATATATAAATTCATATATATATATATATAAATATACATATAAATATATATAAATACACACACACCACACACACACATATATATATATATATAAATATATATAATATATATATATAATATACCATATTTATAAATATATATAAATATCATATATATAAAGTAAAAAAAAAAATATATATCTAAGTCTTATCGCTTGGCGATAGACTTTTTGTGTTCTCCTTACGACTGTCATTCGTAAGTATTTTTTAGTTCCTCTCATCTCCCTTGGATATCTTAGTAGAGAGGTTCTTTCTTGACTAGAGGAGATGATTCAAACAGGCAAGTTGAACAAGATAACAACTTTATTCTGTAACTCCATACTAGGAGATGCAGCTCGGTCGGAAGACCGATATGTTTGATCGTTGGCGTGGAACTGCCATTCTAAAGCATCGCGTCGATAGCGGAACATTAGCTATCTCAGCAATTCATATAAAAAAACATACGTAGTCCGCCGGCTCGGAAGTTACAAGTTTCCGGCGTAGGTTAACAGGTCAACCGCTTCCCATGGAAGTTGTTGTGCAAAGTTATCATAAACATAAAAATGTTGACAAAGCTTTGAGCTAGATCAGGCTACTGCAGACAGCGCATAGCGTAATCTAGGTCTGCTTTGGTCACGTAGAACCCTCCTAATGCCATGACCCCAGGTCATTGGTTTATATTTACAGATCTTGTAAATCTAAAATAGATGTAATTATTACATTAGGCTCGGACTGCTACCTATTCAAGCCTTGAATAACAAAAAAAAAAATTACTTTAAACATTGTTCATAGGAGCGTGCTCGTAACATACGTCTAGGTATAACATAATAAGTGATTAAATGCATAAAAAGGTTCTGTTACATACCCTTGTTGACATATTCATAAACAAAGATAAATGCATGGAAAATATAGATCCATGTTTGGTAATACTAATGATTAGGTACCCAATAATAATAAAAAGGTAAAAATCAAAACATTAACATGTATACATGATTAATATGATAACAGGTAACCTGATTAAGAATAATGGTTACTAAATAATGATTATAGCATGATCATGGATAATTGTTTAAAGAGTACTTGACACTCTTGATAGATAAATATAATTGTACAATGGTATAATAGTATAACTATGGAACTGCAGAAAAGCAATATATAGGGCTGATATTTTATTAGGTGCCCGAAAAATACCTTTAGGAATATATTAATGCATAATATTGGCTATAATGCTTTATTAGGCGCCCTGGAGATACTTTAACTGTTCAAATGCAAAGGCGTGAGTCATTCTCTGTCCTACATTTTGCCAGCATACGGACCGCTTTTCACACACAACACAATTCCAGACAATTCCCTAGGCACGAACTGAAGTGGCCAGGTTTCAGGCGGCCCTAAACGCAAACGACTTGAGTTTAACGGGTACGTCATCTAGACGGGCCAGTACGTTCCCTTGGAGATCCTTCTGTTTACGCCTCAGCCTACGCCAAGCAAAGATGTTGACGGCGATAACCAATAGGCCGTCACGCTGAACACGGCTAGCAGAATGTAGTAGCGAAGATTTTCTCCACCTGCATAAGTCGATGACGCGTGGGTCATCTCAGCCAGTTTGCGTCAAACGATGAGCTACTCGCGCGTTGTATGGGAGAGGTAGTGATGGGACGATTGTGGAAGCCCACGTGTAGTTCGCGAAATACGCCTTCTCACGTATTATCGTGTTGACCCCTCTGACGGTATAGTTTGTAGATGTCCCCGACAAACCATCGGCTGCTACGAAGATAGGGGCATGGGCGGTGGTACTGTCCGGACACACGACGTCGAATCCGGCCTTATCATAACGGATCCAGGAACCATTATTCATCCTGTAATTGAATTTATTACCGTAAAAGGGATAAAGTTTCCCAGACAACCTTCGCTTGTATGAGAGAGAGAGCCGTTTTAGCACTATGTCTAACTCACATGAATCCGTTGATATAGGATAGAATTCAAAAAGAGTCAGCTGTACAAATTTTATTATTCATGGCTTCTGAACAGTGAGTGAGTTTATCTAAGTCTTTAATGATTGTAAATGATTTCTTATCAGAAGAAATCAGTACATGCCCCGTTAAATTGGATATTACTGGATTTGAGTTATTCGTCATGAAAGTAGGAAACGGTGCTATTTTGTATGATTGCCAAGCATCGGAAGAATCAAAAGGAATTGTGATCATAATTCTATAATTTTCTACGCTGGACTGATATTAGGCTATAATAGAATTCTACTTTATGGGCATCTAATAAAGGAATATAACCTAGCTTCTCCCGTCCGTTTTCCAAAGTTAACGTCCAGATCTTTAATAGGCATGAGGTGAGGAGATAACACACCCTTTGTTGCTAACGTAATTGCTTCTACGTAATCTTTTGACTTTTCAATAAAATTTGTGATATTTCACACGGATATGATCTATTTTCGAACTATAGTAAGCTAAAGTAGCCAGCAAATGTTGAACTTCCATGACCTGATCGATATTATTTGAATGTTCATTAACGATATTCATTATTTGATTGATCGAAGATAACTGGCTGCGAAGTTCAGATAAGGCCAGTTCTGTTTTTGTGTGCAAAAACTCAATTCTTTTATTTTGATTATTTATCTTAAGGCGATTTGAGATTCCTAAGCCTAGATTCGCAACTGATCCTAAGATGTTTAGTCCAGCCAGAATAAGCGGGTTGCGGCGTTCAAGAGTATTGTGCCGCACAGACCACATCAGCAGGTCACGAGCGAGTTCTTCTGCCTCGGCGTTTTATTTTGTATGTCATAAGACAACATTTCCGCGACGCTTAGTGTTTGAGCTAGCGAAATCTCTGAGTTAGCATGAAAATTACGTTCGTGCATTTCCTTAAGGGAAATACCAAACCTCATCAGGTCATTCTTTAAGTTAAGGACGTCATCTTCAGGCAAGAAAATAGCATGCATATCTACTTCGATAACAATATTACTTTGACACGATGAATACATCATCGATTCTCTCGATAATCGAGCCATGATTAAATTCTATTTCTTTCGTCCTAGCGCTCTTTCCATACAACAAAGATGTCTGAATACACAATATCACTCCTAACAATAACAGATTCATTTTTGAAACCTGCAATGAGTAAAACATATGTAATAACTCGCGTAAAAGAATAGGTTTACATACAATATGATTAATAGATATATATATATATAAATTATTATACAAGTTTCATAAATACAACCATTTTTTCCCTCACTCCATCTACCCTTCTTTAGATTCTGATATGTGCCAATGGGACTATCCTCACATCAGTGGGTTTGGATACATTTTGAACCCTAACTCTATTGGCCGTTAAATTTTCTAAAATGTTAAACGGGCCTTCAAACTTAGGTGTCAGTTTATAATTTAAACCTTTACGTACGTATACTTGTATGTATACCTGATCGCCCACGGCATAGGTTCTAGTTGGCTTAGCTATTTTATCATGATTTTTTTTCATTATGATCTGTGCTTCTTCTAAATTCTTACGAATTATATTATATCGACGTATGCTTGCATCCATAACATCCTTTAGAGGATTTGATAATTAGTTGTAGGCTTTAAGATGTGGAAAGGCGTTCGGGCCGGGGGGATACCGTACAGTGCCTCGTGCGGTGTCATTTTAATAGACACATGATACGAGTGATTAAGTGTGCTTAGTACCGCAGGTATGGCAATGTCCCAGTGGGGTCTGCCCCCCCTAGGGTGACCTTAAAAATGTTTAAGAAACCTTACGATTTGCCCTTTCCACTAGCCCATTAGACTCTGGGTGATAGATCATGGTATTGATTTTCTTTATACAAAGGAATTCGCACAAGGAGTTAAGAAATGATTATTGAACTCCCCGCCCGAGTCTGAGATAATGATGTGTGGAAATTCCATGTTTACAAATGTAGCACTCGTAAAACTTCCTAGCGCACTCGACCGCGGTTTTTGTTTTTAAGCGCTATAAGTTCTGTATATCGAGTCCAAAGCGTCTATAATTACTAGGAGGTGCTTACTTTCCTCTGTCTGACTCGTAAAATCCTGTTAATAAATCTAAATGTACTCTTTCAAAGGGTTGATTTGGCACGGGGTAAGCCTAGGCTGACAGGTGTCTTCGTGTGCCCTTTGTATTCTTGACAAGTGCGACAATTTGCTATGTGCTTTTTTATATCTCTAAGCATCGTATGCCAATAAAATAAGGATTTGGCTTTCTGTGACATCAAGGTATAACCCGGGTGTCCGTGCAGTGGATTTTCATGCAAACCACTTTAAGACAGTGGGGTATGAGTGAGATAGGCACCACCACCTGGTTGTTATTCAACTGCGGTGTGTTGCGGGTTTTCCTCGTCACGGATCTACACAGGATATTGTCCTGTAGGATATAATTCTGCTGCTTATACTTTAGGTATTCTTTTTCCTCGGATTTCCGTTTAACGCAATGATGATTTTTTCTATTTGCGGATCTTTTCTTTGTTCCGTCTGTAATAGTTCAGCACTCCAGCCCATATCTTCCTGTTCAGATATAGTTTTAACAACGGGCGTGGAGGTTGAGATATCTATTAATTCAGCTAATGGCTCGGTACAAGATGAAGAGGGTTGCGTGATAATGCTGTCAGCAATGATGTTTGCTTTCCCAGGTAAATACCCGATCCTCAGCGCCAAAAGTCCTGAATGATCATGTGCCACCGAGTTCGCTTGGTAGGGGGCTGTGACTAAAAAGCCTTTAAAGAAGTCGGTTAGGGGCTTATGATCAGTGAGAACCTTGACGGGGTAACCGTATATTATGATTAAAATGCACGAGTGAATTAACAATAGCGAGCCCTTCCTTGTCTATTACTGCATATTTACTTTCGGAAGGTCTCAGTTTACGTGAATAAAAAAGCTATAGGAAAAACTGTTTATCATATTGTTGAAGCAATACCCCACCTACTCCTAGGTCTGAGGCGTCTGTTGCTATGAAAAATTCCTTACCGAAGTCAGGAAATTTCAAGATAGGAGAACTACACAGTTCATCTTTCAATTTATCGAACGCCTGTTGATGAATTTCAAGACCATACGAAATCTACGCCCTTTCCCCTTTTTTATAGATCGGTTAGGGGAGCGGCTATGATTGATGATTGGAGTTTTCGGATGAAACGCGGCGATAGTATCCGCTGCATCCTAAAAATTGCTGTATTCCCTTGACGTTAGTAGGTATCGGAAAATTACGGATAGCCGAACACCTTATCGTGGACGACTTTAAGACCTTCACTAGAAACCGTGAAACCTAGATAGACTAGTTCTGTTTTAAAAAATTCACACTTACTTATCTTTACCCTTAAATTATGCTGCCTTAATCTTTGTAACCACTAACTCCAATTTACGTAAATGTTCTTCTAATGTGTTGGAAAAGATTACTAAGTCATCCATGTAGGCATGTAGGATATCTCCCAACAAGTCTCCAAACACGATGTTTATCATACGAGTAAAAGTTATAGGAGCACAACGTAAACCAAAAGGCATACGCAAAAATTCATAATGTCCCCTGGCTGTGCTGAAGGCAGTGTATGGGATACTCTCTTGTTCCAACGGAATCTGATGAAAATCCTTTTAGTAAGTCTAGGCTTGTGAAATATTTATTCTGGCCTAGTAAGGATAGGATATCATCGGTACATGGTACTGGGAATCTGTCAGGGATTGTTTCTTCATTTAACGACGAAAATCTACGCATATCCGCCAAGTTCGATCTTTTTCGGTACGTACTATTAACGGCAAAATTATAAGGGCTGTTTGATTTCCTAATGACTCCTTCTTTTAACATTTTACCTACTTCCTCTGTTATCTCATTCTGAAATTTCATAGGAAGTCGGTACGAAGGTACATAGATTACTTTCTGTTTGTCCTTGAGCCGTTATTTGATGCGCGAATGACATCCGTTTTTCCTAAGGTTCCATCCGTAGTGGAGGGAAAAAAACATCATGATATTTAGTTAACAGATTTCAAAAATTTCTGCTGAATTTCTTCTTCTTGAATGTCCTTATTGATTTTGTTCTTTATAGATTGCAAAAGGGGTTCATCCGCGACTGATTGAGCGTGATTTATCTCAGCTAACGGTAAGAATGCCATGTTTATAAACTTCGGCATCCAAGATATGTTGATTTTTGTGGTTACTAAAGTGGTATTCAAATGATTACAGACTTCGATGTTACATTGTTGTTGTGAGCCGACTGTATAAACGGCTTGTGTGACGGATAATCCGTGTGTTTTCAGAGTTTCGGAAAGGATTAATGTTTCAGATCCTGGCAAGGTTCTCTTTACACGCACTAATATATTTGAAGTTACGTTAGGCTCGAGAGTTTGCGTGCAAGCTGATATTACGGGTGAGCGAGAGTTTCTGTTGGGTTGCCTGTATTATTCTTGGTTTCATGAGACAGGTGATTGGTTCCGTAATGTAAGTGACAACTCTGTCTGTCTCTTTATTATCTAAAACTGATTTTAGGGTATTAGAAGACCTATAGAATTTCCCTTTGATATACACGCCGTGTTTTGCAGGTGCTAAGATAATATTTTGAGTGCCCATAGACGGTATCCGATAATTACTGCGGGATACATATTAATGTTTGTACAACGACAAAGGTATCAGCAAACGTGCGCTTACCGACCTTGTACTGTACATGAGTTACGCCCACAACATTTAATTCATTATTCCAATGCCTGAGAGCCTTATTCCGGACTTTTCTATAGGGAAATTTGAAAAGAGTAAATGATGAGTCCTTAAATCCATTATATTACGTGGACTACCAGAATCAAAGAACAAAGTGAATGACTTATGGTCCAAATTTACTGCATGTAAGGTTGGTCGCAACTCGTTTTGACTAATAATTGCATGAATTTGTTGCAAATCTACGGGTACCTGCACAGATTTTTTTGATTCGGCCGTGTGTTTCATAGGAAAATCAATTGTCTCACAATGATCTGATAAATGATTAAACTGATTATTTGATACAAAAGATGTTGATATTGATGACCCTAACATCGCCCTCTCCCCCCTTGGAGTGAACTACGTGGTATTTGTTTTGTTTATCACACCCTGAAAATTCGCTTGCCCTTGCGAGTTCTGGCTAGACGGCCCAGGAACAGAGGTACCTGAAGCACGATTTGTTTGTTTCTGCTGTTGTGCAGAATTTCCGTTTGGTTGTTTCTTCTTATAGTACTGAGGACCCTTCTTTTTATTTGCACTGGCAACTGGTTGCGTGTTTGTAGCATTCTGCTGTTGATTCCTCGAGTAGCAACGGTTATATGAATGAGTTGAACTATTGTGTATTGAACAAAAACGCGTCCGACAGTCTGAAATCATGTGACCTGGTCGTTTACAGTTATAACAAACCATCCCTGCAACTTGATTATTATTATGTACCACATTTACTTGTTGTGGCTTGTTCTCATTTTTTGCAAAAACTTGAATGAGCGAAGGATCTAGGTCGGTACATTTAGACATGTGTTTTTTGATTTGTTTATACACATCTAATTCCGTACTGTCGGGCTGCAATTTTTTATCAAAACACCGTACTAACGCTTCAGGCAACATTGCAGTGATAGACGTAAGGTAGATCAAACGGATAAAATCTTTCACTTTGATTTTAGCACCCGCAACCCACCCGGAGTTACTTAAACTATCCTGATATTCATTTAGCCGGTCGGCAATTAGCGCCGCCCGCTCGACAACATTGAGCTGAGTCATGGAGCTTGGTTAAGGATATTTCTCAATGCCAATACTACATCTAAAGCCTCTTCACCCCCATACACGGCACGTAATCTAATTTTGAACTCGTCCCATGTAAGCGCCTCTTGGAAAGAAACCCCCCTTAGATACGCACTTGCGTCACCTTTTGCAAAGTCAATGAAGCTCTTGGCCTCCTGTAATTGTACTGCTGGGTCTGTGATGCTTTTTGCTTTTAAATGAGCGTCTACAGATGAGATCCATGCCTCAACATTTTGAGGCAGGAACCCATTGACCCGACCTTGAAAAGGGACAATCGCTGACCTCGCGCTAACGAGAGTCACCACATGGGGGTTGCCAGCCGGAGTAGTTGCCATTTCGGCTTTCACTTTTTTCTTATCACTTCTATTCCTTGCAATCCTATCAAAATATCTATAAGAGTACACTCGACCACTACGTAAACGCATAAGCAATGTACTGTACAAGTGTGTTATAATAATAGGAAAATTCCCCAAAAGATACAAAAATACAGATAATATGATAAAATATTATACGGAGAATTCCTGCAAGAAACGGTTAATGACAACGAGAAGAGAAAAAAAAAATTAATCTGCGGGCGAGAACCTCGTAGTTGAAGATTGATTCTGTAATGAAGGAAGATTAATATGGCGAACAACTCACCCCCCCCAGAATACTGGATGATCGACTCTTGATGAAACAACACTTCACTGAGGAAAAGACCTGAATAGATAAAAATGGTACTTAGCTCCAGATTATATTGCGAAGGATTGTTGACATGGGATGACGTCTCAGTTCCTGTCTACGTCTCGCGTCGGAAGTCGTGATGACGTCACGGTCTTCTCTCGGTGCACGATGCGTGGGGAAGTCCAAGATTGATGACGTCACAGCCTCCGTCCTTGCTCGTGATCGGGTGATGTTCCCTGTGTTTGTTCTTTCCGTTGATGTTCGATGCTGCTCTCGTCCGGTGTAGATTCTCGAAGATAAGTGACAACAGTTGCTCAAACGTCGGTGTTAAATGCTTGTATTCCTCTCGATGAAGGACATAGTTGCGTCTTCATAAACTGTTGCGTTGATTGAAGATCCCGTTTCCTCTGTTTAGTTTGATGTTGAAGGTGGAAGTTAGTGCTTGTAGACCTTCGGTCGGCTGATATGGGTCTTGTTAATTATATTCTACGTTATACGCTGCCACCACATCTAAGTCTTATCGCTTGGCGATAGACTTTTTGTGTTCTCCTTACGACTGTCATTCGTAAGTATTTTTTGGTTCCTCTCATCTCCCTTGGATATCTTAGTAGAGAGGTTCTTTCTTGACTAGAGGAGATGATTCAAACAGGCAAGTTGAACAAGATAACAACTTTATTCTGTAACTCCATACTAGGAGATGCAGCTCAGTCGGAAGACTGATATGTTTGATCGTTGGCGTGGAACTGCCATTCTAAAGCATCGCGTCGATAGCGGAACATTAGCTATCTCAGCAATTCATATAAAAAAACATACGTAGTCCGCCGGCTCGGAAGTTACAAGTTTCCGGCGTAGGTTAACAGGTCAACCGCTTCCCATGGAAGTTGTTGTGCAAAGTTATCATAAACATAAAAATGTTGACAAAGCTTTGAGCTAGATCAGGCTACTGCAGACAGCGCATAGCGTAATCTAGGTCTGCTTTGGTCACGTAGAACCCTCCTAATGCCATGACCCCAGGTCATTGGTTTATATTTACAGATCTTGTAAATCTAATATATATGTAATTATTACATATATATATATATATATAAATTCATCGGTTAAAACAGGATACGTCTCTCTGGTTTAAAGCTAAATTTGATAAGGGTAGAAGCTAGCCCCCCGAAATATCGTCTTTAGCTTTAAACCAGTGGTTTAGAGTGTTTTAAATGGCCTTTTATATATGTATACGTATAAATACAGTAACGAATACTACAAATGACATTAATTCAGCAAATAAAGAGCGACCAAAGGATAGCAAGAAAATTCGCTTAACAAAGCCTCTAAAAAAGAAAAAAGAGGATGTATTTATGCATTAACGAATACTAAAAATGACCTTAATTCAACAAACTAACAGGCACTAAGGGATAGCAAAATATTCACTTAACAAAGCCCCCTTAATAAAAAAAAAAAGAAAAAAAAATGAGAGACTATTTTGCAACAAGTTTCTGCCTCCATTCTTCAACACATCATCTTACCAATATCCAATATCCCAAAATGAGAACACATGCCCTGATTCCTTAACCTATAATAATATATTAAAAGAGCTTGCCAATATGTCTTGTTAAACCGCCCAGGGGTGGGGAGGATACCTGCCCCTTACCTCTGCTCCCTTTCCCCAAACTCCTACTCCTTCCACGTCCCACCAAAGAAAAAAAAAAAGAATGAATTCATCTCAGGGTACCTCATATACCTTAGTGGCTACCCGCGTCTCCAGTATATGTATTCTACCATGTATCACCACCATACCCTACTACCAACCTCTACCACCATCAACCGCCCCCCCCCCCCCCCCCCCATTCAACCTCCATAACGCGTACGTATGCAAGCCCAGGTAAGCCACAGGTAGGGCCCACAATCTCGACCCTGGACGTGCGTCTACGTAAGCCTCCTCTCTGGCCTTTGTCTCACCTGCCTGTTCCTGACGTCTAATAAACGCCCCGCTTTTATATACCTGTCCGGCGGAAGAAGTTGTCAAGGGGGCGGGGTGCCCGCGCGCACCGCAGTTTCTTTTGTTATTAGGACTCCCGTCCTCCTCCGGCGGGTGGGGGGCGTGTGTTAGGGGGTGCACGAGGGGATTAGCCCTATCAATACCGCCCGCCGTCCAGGGATTAGAAGCAAACGAATACTTTTTTTTTTTTTTTTTTTTTTTTTAACAGGGAGATTTTTTTGTTTTGTTTTTGGAATTCTCTCATCGTTAGTTTTGGTACCGATACAAGCATAATTACTTTTTTTTTTTTTTGTACCCTCAAGTACAATGTAAATTCATACACACACACATCTCTCTCTCGCTCTCTCTACGTGTATATATATATATATATATATATATATATATATATATATCCTATATAGATATATATTTATATACATATAATAATATATATATATATAATAAAATTCATATATTATTTATATATATATATATATATATATATATTAATATCTAAATAAATGTATATATATAGATTATATATATATATATACATATATGTATAAAAAAAAATAAAATGCTATATATATAAAGATTAGTAAAAATAACTTATAGTTATTTTCTTAATTTCAGTTTGCTTGCAAAAGTTGTACTCGGTCCACAAAAATACGAAAGCAAAATATCTATTTATTTTTTTCAAATTCTCGTTTATGAATATAAAAAATACATATGTCTATTTTTCGCTTTCTGACGCGAACAGAACTATCCACTCGAGTATAAAAAATAAAAGAAATAAATGTTGAGCGTCATGATGCTTGCATTATGCAGTACCTACGTCATTTGGAATATCTTTTTCTTGATTTATTATTATTGTTTATTTTTTCATTCACACGTCAGTATCGTCCTCCAAATTCATTTAGCCTTTACAAATTCGCGAGATTTCTATCACGGGAACAGAATAGAATACAACAGAATAAAATACCGAAAGGTACATACTACATACTCAATGGCTGTGCGAGGAACGCTGGAAAAAAAAAATCATGGTTTTTTGTGGGGGGCGGGAAGGGGGGGTTATACCCTGAGGCTATTCTAATCTGTATTTTTTTTATGCATATACCCTGAGGCTATTTTAATCTTTTTTATTCATATACCCTGAGACTGTTCTAATATGGAATTTGTCCGCATATACCCTGAGGGTATTCTAATGTTTTTTTTTTTCTGCATATACCTGAGGGTATTCTAATATGTTTTTTTTTTCTGCATATACCTGAGGCTATTCCAATATGGGTTTTTCTGCGTATACCCTAAGGCTATTCTAATGTTTTTTTAATATCCTGAGGCTATCCTAATATGTTTTTTTTCTGCATATACCCTGAGGCTATTTTAATATGGATTTTTTCTGCGTATACCCTAAGGCTATTCTAATAAGTTTTTTAAATACCCCGTGGCTATTCTAATTGCTTCAAGGGTGAGGCATTCATAGCTTTATCTTTTTATGCCTGGCAGTGCTAAAGTTTAAGTAACACCTGAGATACTGTATATCTTATGTAAACCTTGCCACTAATCTATGATTCTTCCATTCCTAAGGCGCCATTTGATATTAATTTCACATTAATCTATTTTTTTCTCTTTTAATCAGTGAGATCTCTTCTTACTGTATTTCCCTTTACTTCCTCTTACTTCTTCCTCATGAACACCATAATATTCTTTGGAAGCTTGAATTTTAAGTCTGTGGCCCCTTTGGTGGTGGGCTTGTTCCATAATAATAATAATAATAATAATAATAATAATAATAATAATAATAATAATAATAATAATAATAATAATAATAAGAGGTCTTAGTCTTATCCAACCTAACCTAAGATGTCAGGTTCTCCATCCCCAGGCTCCTCGACGCTCGTATGAAGTCACTTTAATTCCTCTTAATGGCCACTGAGCTCCTGTCAAGCTTTGCGTAAATTATTTATTGGCCCAGGTAATAATATCCCCAAAACCTGATTCCTCAACCTCTGTAGGAAACATCATTTCTTTCCATTTCTTTCTTTTTCATCGCTGTGAGACCTACACTTACCTTAGCTGACCCAACCGAAGGAGAGATATCTTTGACCAACGCTTTCAAACTTGAGCTAGGCCGCCATGAGGCCCACGTAACGACCAGGTTCATACCAACCTATTTTGCCCATAATTCACCACTCAAGCCTAGGACAGTCCGGCGATCTCTCTCTACTATTTCAGCGCTGGGTCCTTTATTCAAAGGGGACACCTCCAGGACTCTCTCTCAGCTCGCTTTCGTCATGACTGCTTGAACGAAATCGTCCAGATTCCACCAAACAGGGCAAGACTCAACCCTGGTGAATATTGCATGTCCCGACAAATAACCCCTTCTTCGCCCAGTTGACGTTCTTTTGAAATATCCAGAGCAACCCCGCCGCCCCCCAACCCCCCTTCAGAAAGGTCGCCGACTTGATCTTTCAATTATGGACGTCCATGACTTCGGGTTTGTTTGTTTGTATGGTGTTTTTGCGTTGCATAGAACCAGTGTTTATTCAGCAACGGGACCAACGGCTTGACGTGACTTCCGAACCACGTCGAGAGTGAACTTCCGTCACTAGAAATACACATCTCTCACTCCTGAATGGAATGCCCGAGAATCGAACTCGCGGCCATCACTTCGGATTTGCTTCGAGAAGACGAAAACATCCGAGCGAGATTTCAGTCGATAACTGAGTTTACGAAATTCGACTCATTTCAGATTGGACGACATTCTTCCCTTCTCCCTTTCGTTTTGAAGTTTGGCTAAATACAGAACTGAGCTAGTTACATATAAGTCAATAAGTCATCGGCGTCTGATTATTATTATTATTATTATTATTAATTATTATTATTATTATTATTATTATTATTATTTTCATATTTATATTTATATTTATACTTATTTTATTATTTTTGTTTTTATTATTATTAGGGTATTTATTATTTATTATTATTATTATTAGATTATTATTATTATTATTATTAGTATTATTATTATTATATTATTACTTATTATTATTACCAGATAGAGAAAGAAATCCACAGTTATGTAAATGTACAATATATTTTAAATTAAAAAAACACGCAAGGATAGGTTTACGGGAATCTGATCGGTTCCCCTTATCCATTTTATTTTTATTAGAAATAAATTAACATTGTTTCTAGTTACCAAGGCTTCTTCTTAAGAAGGTATTATTATTATTATTTTATTATTATTATTATTATTATTATTATTATTATTTATTATTATTATTATTATTCAATAGATGAACCACCCTATTCATATGGAACAAGCCCACCAAAGGGTCCACTGACTTAGAGATTCAAACTTCCAAATAATATTAAAGGTGTTCGTTAGGAAGTCGTAAGAGAAGGTAAAGGGAAATAGAGAAAGAAGAGACCCCATTTATTAAAAAAACAAAAAAACAAAAAATTAATAAATCAACTAAGGAAAAGACAAGTCCCCTTGGCGTTGCTGGATGGCCTAAGATAATTTCTTAAAAACAATCTAAAACCACTTCACTCGGTTTGTTTTTCGTTCAGCATTACGAGTATATACGAAGTTTAAGCGCAAAGATAGCTTAAGAAAACCAAGCATGAAATAAGTCACTGAATCTGAATATTTGACTTGGATCTTTCCCAGATATCCGGAGGTCGTTATCTGGGACTAATATTCCTTGGGGGTCATTAACTTTATGATATTGACAGTCTTATGTTTATGTTTTCACGGTCATCCCCCTTACTTTAAGACCTTACAGCTCGTTCGGGTTTCCCCAGGTCCCTCAGTGTGAGGCACCTCTAATGTCTACCAGAGAGTTGCTAGTACATCTTCCGGTATATTTTGCATCTTCCAATCTTGGATGGTCTGGGATGCAGCTTAGATATTTGTCGAGCTTATTCTTAAACACATCTACGCTCACGCCTGATATATTCCTCAGATGAGCTGGCAACGCACTGAATAGACGCTGCATTGTCGATACTGGTGCGTAGTGGATTAATGTCCTGTGTGCTTTCCTTATTTTTCCTGTTATAGTTTTGCTTGCTGTTAATCTACCTTTGCTTGCTCTTTCTGATATTTTAGCTCCGTGATGCTTTCTGCAATTCCTTCAATCTGTTTCCATGCCTTGTGGTACTAAACACGCCTATCTAGGAGAGGTTCTTTTACCTCGTAGCATTAAATTCAAGTATATCTTAGTTCAACCAGACCACTGAGCTGGTTAACAGTTCTCCTAGGGCTGGCCTGAAGGATTAGATATTTTTATTTACGTGGCTAGGAACCAACTGGTTACCAAGCAACGGTTCCTGAAGCTTATTGTGGGATCCGAACCACATTACATCGAGAAATGAATTTCTAATTCCTCCGAGTCCACGTTGGCAGAGCGGGGGAATCGAACTCGGGGCTGTCGGATCGGTAGGCGAGTACGTAACCCACTCGTCCAAAGAGGAACTCTTGTAGCACTTAAAAAAAAAAAATGTAAATCAATAAAGGAAGGTTTGGAACACATAAATGTTTCGTAATGTCTTCTCTAGTTGTAATGCACTTCTCTTCTTCAGTGATGCCAAACCTTTACATGAAAAGAAGCTGGCTAATTGAACCTGGGGTTATGGAGGGAAGCGGAGGATTATTTAGCATTCTGTGAGCGAATTGCGCAAATCAATACACGGAAGAGGAAGTGAAACGGAAGAGGAAACGAAAATAACGCCAGGTCACTCTTTGGTCCGTTTTCATTTAGATCATTACAAATATATATTTTTACTGTTTCGGAAACCAACCGCGGAAAGAAAAATTCAGAGTTTGGGTATTTATAACTCGTTCCTTATATTACTGTGAATTTTTAAAATTTTATAGTGAAAAGAATTCTAAATAAGCTTTCATTACAAATATTTATTTTTACTGTTTTGGAAATCAATCGCAGAAAGAAAAATTTACAGTTTGGGTATTTATAACTGGTTCCTTATATTACTGGGTATTTTCAAAATTTTATTGTGAAAAAGAATTATAAATAAACTTTCATTATAAATATATATAAATTTACTGTTTTGGAAACCAACTGCAGAAAGAATTCACAGTTTATTCTGGTATTTATAACTCGTTTCTTATATCAATGCGTATTCTCGATTATATTATGAAAGAAGTTTGGGTATGTTTTTATAACTTGTTTCTTATATCACTGCGTATTCTCGATCATATCACGAAAGGACGTACTGCTACCGAAATACGAGTTCTGAAATCAACATGGAGATGGATATAACCTAAGAAAGAAAGTAACTGACCAACCAACGGGATGACAATTTTGTCACAGGTTTATTTTGGTATTTATAAATTTTTTTATATATCACTGTATCTTCGATCATTTTGGGAAAGGACGTATAGCTATCGAGATATTATTTCTGAAATCAATATTATCGAGATATTATTTCTGAAATCGGCGTAAAGGTCATTGAAGATAAAAACCAATGTCACGATAATTCTCTTCTTTTCTGAAATCAGCACAGAAAGAAGTATATAGGTAACAGATAAGTAACACATTCGAGAAACCAACCATGGAAAGAGTATTATTATTATTATTATTATTATTATTATTATTATTTCAATAGATGAAACCTATTCACACGGAACAACCACCCCAAATAATAATAATAATATAACTAATAATAATAATAATAATAATATCAATAATAATAATAATAATAATAATAATAATAATAATAATAATAATCAACCAAACAAAAACTTCTTTCAGTTTTCTTCTGAAGATTGAAAAAGAAACCCACAAAATCACTGTGTAAAAACGTGTTTACCTTATAAGTATTTACATTTTATTTGAGTAAAATAAAATGTAAATACTTATAAGTAAACACGTTATACACAGTAATTTTGTGGGTTTCTTTTTCAATCTTCAGAAGAAAACTGAAAGAAGTTTTTGTTTGGTTGATTATTATTATTATTATTATTTTATTATTATTATTATTATTATTATTATTATTAGTATTATTATTCATTTTATTATTATATTAGTATTATTATTTTATTTTATTATCAGACAGATGGATTATAAAGAAACCACAACATGAAAATGATTCTTCATCCCGTTTCCTACATCATCTCTTGTAGATGAATAGATAACTGAATAAATAGCCAGACAGACAGACAGACAGACATTCTATTCCCAACCTCCAATATCTTTATCAAATCACCCAGGAATTTAGAGCTGTCATCTTGTCAAAAATATTTCCGTAGAGGACAACAACACATTTTGCCCAAAAGTCTCGGATTTATGTTTTTTTTCGGATATATTTTCTGCTGGAGGAGATGGGGAGATGGAAGTGGAAGTGTAGGTTCCAAAACACCGGTTCTTAGAGAGAGAGAGAGAGAGAGAGAGAGAGAGAGAGAGAGAGATCAAATTCGCTGATACTAAATTCGCTTGGAATGATGAATATGAGAGAGAAGAAGAAGAGAGAGAGAGAGAGAGAAGAAAGAGAGAGAGAGACCAAATTCGCCTGAAACAATGTAATATTATACTTGACAAGTTTCAATCACCACCATCCTTTCGCAAGTAGGAATAAAAGAAAAAGAAGCCGATAAAGGACAGAGAGAAAATGAGAGAAAAAAAAGAAAAAGCTAAAAACGTGAAAGGCGTCAAGAAAGAAAGGAGGAAGAAGAAAAAAAATGAAGGGAAGCGCACCAGCTGATATCTTGGCCACCGATTCTATGCCGGACAGGAACTATAGGTTCTGTGGCCGATGTGGTGGTGGAGGAGTAGGAGGGAGAGGGGGAGGGATAGGGGACCACCTCCTCTCGAGCCCAAAAACCCCAGCACCCCGGGCCAGTAGGTAGCTGGCCGATCTGATTTTCCTTGTCATTAAAGACAGCGGTGAGGCGTCTTAATGTTTTCATTGCTAAGTCCCTCAGACTACTTGGAAGGTCAGGCAAGAAGAAGAAGAGGAAGAAGGAGAAGGAGAAGAAGAAGAAGGAGAAGAAGAAGAGGAGGAGGAGGAAAAGATGTGGAAGAAAGAACGGATGGAATGATTAAAAGGACGATAATGCAGCCAAGTGAGACCAAGAAGGAATGGATCTACGACATTTGGCCCTATTCTATACGAATATCTGCTCAATCTAGAGTTTATGTATGTATATATATATATATATATATATATATATATATATATATATATATATATATATATATACACGACTGGTATAAATGTTCTGTTACAACAAAATTCGATCTAATAAAAGGAGTCATTAAAATCGCCAAAATATAGAAAGTAAGTACTATATTTCAGAGACTGCTGTCTCTCTCTCTCTCTCCCTGGTATACAGTACTTATTTTCTATATTTTGGCGTTATTACGACCTTCTGTTATGAGATGGAATTCTGTTGTAACAGAACATTTTTAGCAGTTATATATATGTATATATAGCAAAATAACATTTGCCCATAGACCCCCTACAACAGTTCCTCCAGATTCGCTAGGGATGTATTAGGATTCCAGAGCAGCATCGGCTGTTCCAGCATCATCCAGCCAAAACAGATTTCGAGATATGTTTGTAACAAAAGATGATATATCGATTCTTGTCACAAACTACAATTATATATTTATCTATTTATATATCTATTACTCAATTTGTTTATTTATTTATTTATCAAATTTATTTGTTTATTCATTTACAAATATACCGCGGAAGAGAGAGAGAGAGAGAGAGAGAGAGAGAGAGAGAGAGAGAGAGAGAGAGAGAGAGAGACCCTATATAATCTAAAGAATCCATTCGATTTCTTTCCAGTTTGTATAAAATACACACTACAATTATATATATACATATATATATTTATTTATTCATTTATTTATTAATCAATTTGCTTATTTATTTAATTTATTTGTTTATTTACTTACAAATATACCGCGGAAGAGAGAGAGAGAGAGAATTTATTTATTTACTTATTTATCAATTTGCTTATTTATTTATTTATTAATTTATTTGTTTAATTATTTATAAATACGCAGCGGAGAGAGAGAGAGAGAGAGAGAGAGAGAGAGAGAGAGAGAGAGAGAGAGAGAGAGAGAGACCCTATGTAAGCCAGAGAATCCATTCGGTTTCTTTCAATTTTGTAAAAAATACGCACGACTTACAATCAACAACAAACAAGAAGGCAAGCATCTACTTGTATCATGAATCTTTACATCATCTCTAATGACTATCATACGAAAAATATCTCTTAAGTCTGTTTTTATCTGGGTGATGCTGAGACAGCTGACGTCGATGCTGGGTCACGCTCTCTCCTGAGATGAACCAAAAAAATTTTTAATAAAAAAAAAAAAAATCCCCAATCCCTCACATTTTGAAAAAAAAAAAAAAAAAATAGCTTTTGAGGGGGCTAGAGAAAATTCCCCTTCTCATGTTTTTTTCCAAAATGACGAAGATCATATGAACACACACACACGCACGCACACACACACGCGCACACACACACACACACACACACACACATATATATATATATTATATCTATATAGATATATATAGATATACATATATACACATATATTCAGATATTTCTCTATGAACTAATTCCTTTTTTAATTTAATTTATTTATTCACGATTTTTCAATATATATATATATATATATATATATATATATATATATATATATATATATATATCCAGACATGTCCATTTGTTTGAAACTCCTTTAAAACTGATTAATTTATTTACATAGATACATAGATGAATAATTATCTAAAAATGAACATAAAAAAAAAAAGTAAACAGCATTCCAAATAAATCTGCATTTCTCCAGTCAGCATATTATTACTTGAAGGTCAACTAACAAAGGCCCTTTCAAGCTAACTTTACTTTCTCTCTCTCTCTCTCTCTTTTTTACCCAGGTTCTGGTTTACGAGTTTGGAAGGAGGAGGAGGAGGAGGTCGGTTGGTTTAAAGAACCGGCAGAGGTGAAGAATACGACCCGGTATGGGTTCCCTTAAACTCAGGGGTTATATACGAGATCTCGCCTCACCGGTGACAGACCTCGATTTGGACCCCACCGTTGGGGGAGGGGGGTGGGCGGGGGCCCGGGTGGGGTGACTGGGATCGCTGGACCCATTTCGTCTAATATCCGTTCCACAAAGTTGAACTATGTACCTGGTCATTTAAAAAAAAAAATTCTTTGGGTTCCATCCATAGTAGATTCACATCAACCGTGCATCTGATGTCTAGGCCAGTCCCTTACGACGCTCCTGATTGGCTGTTGATAAGCCAATCACAGGGCTGGAAACTCTCCTCAGTCTCTCGAGAGAGTTCACATAGGCAGAATGCATGTTCCACCTCTCCTGAGGGATACTTTTGAAAGACGTATCTCTCAGGAGAAGTGGAACATACACCCTGCCTATGTGAACTCTCTGGAGAGACTGAGAGCTTCCAGCCCTGTGATTGGCTTATCAACAGCCAATCAGGAGCGTCATAAGGGACGGGCCTAGACATCAGATGCACGGTTGATGTGAATCTACTATAGTACAGATGGACTTGGGATGAGCAGCCCTCGTTCCAGGGAGGTCTCAGGTGGAGCATGTTGATCTGTTATGTCTTTCTGTCTGCGACCCTCTAGAGTCAACTGACCACCAAATTACACAACGCAATCAATGCTGAGGACAACTTGTGAATTATTATTGATTTTTTTTTGGAGAGAGAGAGAGAGAGAGAGAGAGAGAGAGAGAGAGAGAGAGAGACCTTTATGGTAAAGAAATTAAGAAAGCTACAGCATAAGAAAATGACAAGAGAGAGAGAGAGAGAGAGAGAGAGAGAGAGAGAGAGAGAGAGAGAGAGAGAGAGACCTCGCTGAGATAAAATACCGCAATTTCGCCCATCAAATCACAGGTCTCATCGTCGTTCAAATGACTGAACTCGCGTAATAATAATTTAAAAAAAAGCTTCATACCTCAGGGTAGTTTATAATAATTGAAACAGCGTCATTACTGCATTGATTTCGAGATGTGGACGTCTCAATATTATTGTCTCTTTATGAGTTCCTCGGGCGGTGGGGAAAGAAAAAAATAAATAAAACCAGGTTCGTCGAGTCATTTTGATGTCTTATGATTGCTTCAAAATTTCCACTGGTCGGTCTCTTTCGTTCGCGAATGAATACACAGGGATTACTCTGTGTGTGTGTGTGTGTGTGTGTGTGTGTGTGTGCAGCAATACCTCACGAATGGTTGCACCCGAGGCTGGTAAAGATGACCTCGTCGAGGTCGTCTTGTTTGTATTTATGTGGTGGGCGATCCACGAAGTAGGAATTACCTACGCCAATCATATGCCGTCTTCACCCCCTCCCCCCTAACCACCAACCCCCACAAACAACCTCACCTGTCACTTAACAAACATGTATAAATAGTTCCTTGAATAAGTCACGAAGTGTATCGATTTGTAAGTGAATGGGTCCATACTTTCCCTTGCTCGACCACAATGGTAGAGAGAGAGAGAGAGAGAGAGAGAGAGAGAGAGAGAGAGAGAGAGAGAGAGAGAGAGAGATTGTTATTCATTCCGCGTTTTTATACTTTCATTTTATGCGAGTAAATCTCTCGTCTCCTCAATATCTCCCCTAACCTTGTCTGATTGACATCATGGGATTTTTTAATAAAGAAATTCTGAAAAGAACTTATAATCCTTCCTGCTAGCCCTATCAGAACGTCCTTTATACCTCCTTAGTAGTATGGGTAAACATAATGATGAATAATGATGCAATCGAGTTTTCGGTACAGTGTATTATGCTGTATGAAACTCTCAGACGCGCCCCATGAAACTTTAACTTAAAAAAAAAAACCTACTGAGGTTAGAGGACTGCAATTTGGTACGTTTGATGATTGGAGGGTGGATGATCAACATACCAATTTGCAGCCCTCTAGCCCCGGTAGTTTTTACGATCTGAGGGGGGACAGACAGACAAAGCCATTTTAATAGTTTTCTTTTATAGAAAAGTCATGGCTAACTTTGACCTTAAATAAAATAAAAACTACCGAGGCCAGAGAGCTGCAATTTGGTATGTTTGATGAATGGATGGTGGGTGATCTACATACCAATTTGCAGCACTCTAGCCTTTGTAGTTTTTAAGCTCTGAGGAGAAGTGAGGATTAACTCACAATTAGGCAATAAATTTGCCTCCTGTTACATAGAACATTTTAAGAAGGACAATGACATA
>NC_061088.1:86655350-86662850 GCF_015104395.2 Macrobrachium nipponense | reverse complement strand
TATTTTCCCAGAACCTTTCCTACATCTTTCTCTTCCTAACAAACGTCTAATATATTTTCCCAGAACCTTCCCTTCATCTTTCTCTTCCTAACAAACTTCTAATATATATATCTTCCCCAGCAATCAAACTGCCCCTTTGGAAACCTGCAATCACAAAACCACTAAGAAGAAAAACTCGTGACCCAAAGTTAACAACAGCCCCGATATATAGATTCTCCAACCCCGAGAAGTTCATCTGTGCCCAGATGGGAAATATTATTATGTAGAAGTCAGGGAAGGAAGGAAGGAAGCACAAACAGTTGTTGCAAGCTATGAAAAGCTATGAATATGAAACTACTGATCGTGACTGGTGAATTATTTGACTTACTTTGTTCGGTGTGTTTACCAAGAAGCTGACGCGGCATCTATCCATTAAGAAGTCCTGCGGAGAGAGAGAGAGAAGAGATAGAAAGAGATATTGGAGCTGATGGTATCCTCGAATGATAGCCGGACGCTCTGAATAATAACAACAATTACTATGGAAGAGAGAGAGAGAGAGAGAGAGAGAGTATAAATGTATCTACATTGACATTTTTGTTGAATACATAGTGATGTTAAAGTATAAAAGGCCTTTCGAGTCTCGTCCTGGCTGCAGCTGTTACTACAGTGTTTCACTTTCCTTTCGTGGATTTTGCTTTTACTTATATATAATTCATCACGTTCCAAATTTTCGTGATTCAGTTATACGTACACACACACACATATATATATATATATATATATATATATATATATATATATATATATATATATATATATATTAAATTGAGCCAATATCAAAGCCAAAATATAGAAAAGTAAGTTACTATATTACAGAGACTGCTATCGCTCTTTCTCTCTTCAGGTAATAATAATAATAATAATAATAATAATAATAATAATAATATTGCACTTATTTTCTATATTTTGGCGTCATTATATATATAATATATATATATATCTTCTTCTTCTTCTTCTTCCCAGCTTTTTCCCATTTTTATATGGGGTCGCCGTTTCGGATGAGCCGTTTCCATCTATTTCTATCTTGCACTTCTGCCTCATCAATTCCCTTCTCATGTAAATCTCCTCTCACACAGTCCTTCCATCTCTTTCTTGGTCTCCCTCTCTTTCTTCTTCCTTGCACCTCCACTCCCATAGTATGTCTCCCAGCGTGGTCCTCATCTCTCCTCAACAGGTGTCCATACCATCTCAGCCTCCCCTCCTGCACTTCTTTGATACTTCCACCCCACCTTAGTTGACCCCCTTATGTAGTCATTTCTGATCCTATCCACTCTTGTTACCCCAGACATCCACCTAAGCATTCTCATTTCTGCCACATCCATCTTCTTCTGCTCTGCTTTTCTCATGCTTGCTGTTTCCGTACCATACAGCATTGCTGTTCTTACCACCGTCTTGTGAAATTTTCCTTTTAACCTAAGCGGCACTCTTTTGTCACAAAGAACTCCCGAGGCCGCTCTCCAGTTTGTTCCAGCCTGCCTGTACCCGATGTTTTTACTTCTTCTTCCATACTTCCTCCAGCGTTAACAAAAGATCCCAAATACTTAACTTATCAACTCTCCTTATTTGCTCTCCACCAAGCTGAATACTTCTCTATCATCCCCCTCAGTGGTGGTACACATATATTCTGTCTTGGATCTACTTATTCTCATTCCTCTGTCCTCCAGTACTTGTCTCCATCTTTCCAATTTCACTTCCAGATCTTCCCTGCTCTCTGCACACAGAACAATATCATCCGCATACAATATGTTTCCATGGTACTGTCTCCCTTACTTCCTCTATTATAACATCCATCACTATGTTAAAGATAAATGGGCTCAGAGCCGACCCCTGGTGTAATCCTACTCTCACCTCAAAACCTTCTGTCTCCCCACACTGCTCCTCACTCTGGTAAATACATTCCGGTACATCTCTTGTATCAATCGCACATACTTCTCTGGCACCATCTTCTCCCTCAGGCTCCTCCATACCTCTTGTCTCGGGACTCTGTCATAAGCCTTTTCAAGGTCAATGAATACCATATGTAGGTCCCTTTGTCTTTCCCCGAATTTCTCCATTATTTGCCTCAGACAAAATATACCATCTGTTGTTCCCCTTCCCTTCATAAATCCCATCTGCTCTTTACCTATTTGTACTTCTTCTCTCAGTCTAGCATCTATCATCCTTTCCAGTATCTTCAAAGTGGTGGGACATCAATTTAATGCCCCTATAATTACCACACTCTTGGACATCGCCTTTCCCTTTAAAAATTGGGATCATATACTCCCACGCCACTCATTTGGTATCTTTTTCCTGTTCAAGGATCTTTATCATAAGATCGTACAGTATATCCACTCCTTCATCTCCTAATGCTTTCCATGCCTCCACCGGGATCATGTCTGGTCCGGTTGCCTTCCCATTCTTCATCTTCTTTCAGTGCATTTAGTACCTCTTGCCTAGAAAACCTCATTACCATTCAATGTTCACTTGCCCATCCTCTCTTATTAGTTCTATTATTTTCTTCATTTAACAACTGTTCGAATATTCTTTCCATCTCTTCACAATGTCTTCCTCCTTTCTAAGCACTACACCCTCTTGATTCTTTTATTTGTTTGATGTGTGTTATATCTTGGTGCTCTTATTTCTAGCCTTTGATAGCTTCATCATCTTCTTTAATCTTCCCTTTGTCCCCAGCTCATTATACCACTCATCATACGACTTTGCTTTAGCTTGGGCTACCACCTTTTTCACCACCTTGTTTTTCTCTCTGTACCTATTTCTGTCTTCCACTGACTGTGACTCTTCCCATCTTTTCTTTGCCTCCTTCTTATCTTTTACTACTTTCTCAATGTCTTCATCCCACCACCAAACTATCCTTTTCTTCCCATATGATACCAGCGTTCTCTCCTAGCAGCTCCTTTCCATGCCTTCTTATTACTGCTGCATTTCGTGCCCACATTCTTGAACATCTTCAATCCCTATATCAATATCCTCCAAAACCCTCCTCTTAAACTCTCTCTTCTTATCCCCTTCCTTCTGTAATTCGTACCATTTAATTTTCCTTATCCCTTTAGCTTTGGTTTTCTTTCCCTTTTCAACTTCAAGTCCATACATAGCAGCCTGTGTTGGGGGCTACATGGTCGCCTGGAATAACTTTGCAGTTCTTGACCTCCACCAGATTTATCCTTTTATACAAAGAAATAGTCTATCTGGGAGAATCTTCCCCCACTCCTATATGTTATTAGGTGTTCCCTTTTCTTCTCAAAAAATGTGTTTACTATTGCCATGTCGAATGACACAGCAAAGTCCACTACACTCTCTCCTTCTGTTTCGTGACTTTCATTTAAACGGAACAGAGATCTTGGTTTGGTTCGTTTCTTTGTCAATACTTTGCCACCGGTGATACGAATGATAAAGTATCTTTCTTTTCATTATGTTACTGCAAAGACGCAGTTGTATGTCAGTGAGTTATGGCTACTGATAAATGCTCTTATGATCCTTCGTCTTCCAAAAAAAGAGTAGAAAGTAGGAACTTGTCAGCTTTCTTTTATTATGTCCATTGGCAGGACGAAATTCCGAAGCAACATTACTGGCAGAACTTCTTCAACGTTATTTTGTGCACTGGCAGTCCCGATGGATTTAAGTTATTCAAAAATCTTGCGGATATTGATGATAATTTTGCATCTTCTATTGTGTCCGAGCTGAAATATTCGCGACTTTCTCCGGGGAAGTTGTACAGAAATTATGAATGAAAAATCGGTAAAGTAACTAAGTCTACGGGAATAACCAGCCTCGTTTTACGACCAGAAACAGCTACGTTTCAGGGAATCCCTTCTCACCCCTACCCCCTACCCCCTACCCCCAAAGGAGTGGGGTAGGTTGGATAAACCCTATTACAAAACCATTTTAGATGTCCCCACCATATAACCTGCCAAGTTTCATGCCCATCTGACCAGCCGTTTGGGGCCAAGATCGAATGACAGACAGACAGACAGACAGACAGACATTACGCCCATTATAGTAGTATATATATATATATATATATATATATATTATATATATATAATATATATATATATATATATATATATATGTATGTATTGATCTGTCAATTCTCTGTATGCATATTAACGCGTTTTACTCTTTGCTCTGTTTTTCTTCATTCTTTTCCGCATAGGCGCCACATTTCCCGGACGTTCGCGTTGCATGTTAATGGTCTTTTAGGCCTGTTCCATATGAATGTCTGGGCAGTGGGAAAAATACAAGTCAGAAATGCAAAATTTGTTGGGGGTGTGAGGGAGGGGCAGGGGGGCAGGGACGGGGGAGCGGGGAGGTTTGGGTATTCTAGCTTGAGTAAATAATTTTTCACTTCATCATATACTGCTTTTCGTCATTTATTTAGGGTAAACTTGTAGTGGGACCCCTTTTCCGCGCCACCTCACCCCCGTCCCTAGCCCCCCTTCAGTCCATGTATTCATCACCCTTCCTTTAACTTTATCTTGTTTTCTCTATCTTGCTTACTTTGGTTTTTCCCGGTTTTGGGCATCAAAAGAGCGCACCTGATTGTCCATTCCATCGGTCTCTGTACTTGAGAGATGTGCAAACATTATTATACTTTCATAGTTTATTTCATCTTTACTTATATATATCATCTTTCTGTTATTCATTCAACATTTACCACTTCACGAACCTGAATTATTATTATTCTAATTATTATTATTATTATTATTATTATTATTATTATTATTATATTATTATTATTATTATTATCATTATTGTTGTTGTTGTTCAGAAGACGAAACCTATTCATATGGAACAAGCCCACCAAAGGGGCCAGTGGCTATGAAATTCAAGCTTCCAAAGAATATTATTATTATTATTATATTATTATTGTTGTTGTTGTTGTTGTTGTTGTTGTTCAGAAGACGAAGCCTATTCATATGGAGTAACGGAAGGTAATGGGAAATTCAGCGAGAAGAGATCACTTATTAAAAAAAAGAAAATAAATAAATAGATAGAGAAATAAAAACGTATGACAATAATTAAGGCAGTAATGCATTCCATCTTCGCCCGACCTCAACTCTTTTAATTTAAAACTCTTAACCACTCATTCCACGACACCAAAATTTGTAGATGTACGACTCTTAACTAGACAGCGTAGCGTCGTTGATTTTCCATCGCGGACGCGCGAGTGTGTGTGTTTGTGTGTGTATGTATAGTCGGTCTCTCTGGGAGTCCGCATCGGCCGCTAGACTTGTCAGCAGCTCCTCATAATATCGCGGAAGAATGACCTCACGCGGGCGCGGAATCCGAAAGAAAAGACCGCATGGCACAAACTTTGAGCATTCATACATATTCAGCAGGGCTCCGATTCCGCCCTTCAGGGGACGGGATGGAACAGTAAAACGGAAAATATTATATGTAATGATAGCGAATGATTATGCTTCATTTCTTGCTCTCTTCTGTGTTTTCATATGTAATAATAGATCTCTTTCTTTCTGTGTTTTCTTATACCTCGTCTTACTTCTCTCCTAATGAACACCCTAATGTTCTTGGGAAGATTGAATTTCCATATAAATATGGTTCGTCTTCTGCATAATAATAATAATAATAATAATAATAATAATAATAATAATAATAATAATAATAATAATAATAATAATAATATATGCTGGAAGAAGACCTTCATTAATACAGGTTTTATTGAAAATACTGGCTTTGTTTGGCAGCCTTAAAAACCTGCTAAACCACTGCTTTGTTTGGTAGCCTTAAAATCCTGCTATATCATTGCTTTGTTTGGCAGCCTCAATTTCACAAACCAAGCACTGAAACTGACAGCAAAATGGGCGCGCATCTCCTCGTCTCGATGGCCGTGGAAACCAGAGGCCGAAATCATGGCTAAATTTACTGCTTCCTTTGATGTGTATTAATAAAGGGACGGGCTGCGAACCCATTTATCAATTAGGAAAAAAGAATAATGCAATAAACGTGATACTACGATTGTTGCAAGCGAATCATTCGATTAATTCCAGAAGCATAGATAAGAGAGGTAATGAGAGAGCGGGAGTCATGTTAAGTTTTTTTTTTTTTTTATAGACCGGTTTTAGGCGTTTCGTATCGGCTTATAACATCAGGGACTTTGAGGAATGATATATTCTGTATCGACAATAAACCTGATGAGAAAAGTGGGATGAGGCAATTAATTCATCTACTTTATTTGGCATTTCCTATACAGATAAGATATTAATTAAAAAATACGAGGAATGATATATTCTGTATCAACAACAAATCTGATGAGAAAACTGGGATGAGGTAATGAAATTATCAACTTAAGTTGGTATTTCATTTACAAATAAGATAATAATAGAAAAAAATACTCATAGTAGCTTGAGTCTTGAGATGGTGGGACAAATCCATAGTTACGTAGGTGTACATATGTTTAAAGATGAATCTGTACCTGAAAGCTTTATCTATAAGTATACTATGTACATATACATAACTGTGGACTTGCTTCTCCAAATAAAATAGTTATTGAAAGTACAGGAACGATGCCAACATTTCATAAATGGACTTCATTTCTTGTCAAAATACAATAAAACTAATCAAAACAATTAGAAAGTTGCCAAAATTCCATTAAGAAAATCATAACAGTCTGAAGTACTGGGGTGATGAATTTTTTATTTTTTTATTTTGAACTCAATTGTGTATTTTATATCAAAAGTAAAATTAAACTAATGTGTGAACTGGTGTGTAGCCAAGGATATCTATAAAACAGATATTTCTATTTTTCATAAAAGACAAAAAATTATTTGACATACTGGGAAGATGTCAAGAATTTGTCGGTTGAATTGGGCTTTCTGTTTCAAAGCCAAATAAACAGGAATCATGTCACGACTTCCTAGAGAGAATTAGGACTCCTATATCAAAGCCAAACGAACAGGGATCATGTCACGACTTCCTAGAGAGAATTAGGACTCATCATGTCAGATCTTTCTTGATGTGTTTACACAGAGGTGAATACTTATAATTACACTAATTTCAAATCACGGACAAATACGTTATTGTTAATTCGTACATAAAATAACACCACGAATGTAAATCTGCAAACTGATGTTTGTCGAAGAATAAGTTTGAAAATGGCAAACTGCAAACCTACATTAAAATGGGAGGGAAAATTCCACAAACCGCCATTTAATTAAATTTCGGAATATGGAGTAGAGAGCCCATCAAACCAGCATTTTATATACAGGCGTGAACATTTGTGCGCTGATGATTGATGAAATTTTTATAAATCAAAATGCATTATTTTTTTCAAACCGACATTTGAAGAAACCAGGAGCAAAACTGGGAAATAATATTTGAATGAAATTAGAATGAAATTAAAATTATGAGTGACCAAAAAATGATGATCATATGAAAAAAATGCAAAAAAAAGAATAATAAATAAATATATAAATAAATCAAAGTAAATAAATAAATGAATAG
>NC_061088.1:86627850-86645350 GCF_015104395.2 Macrobrachium nipponense | reverse complement strand
AAAAAATTACATACGACAATTAAATCTCCAGTTACTCATTTAAGAAAAAAAATTAAATTGGGGGAAAGAGACGGGATTCATAAAGAAAGAAAGAAAGACAAACGCCAAGAATAAACACACGGAGACATGGTAAAGGAGATATATAAACTCTCGCTTTCGAGTTTAGCTGAAAAAAAAAAAGACAATTCCAAACCTAATTTCAGCGCGAAGAATCCTAATCATTTGCTTCCAACGAAAGCTCCAATACATCTCTATCTTGCTTCTCTTTATTCAAACGTCACATTTATCCCAGATACTTGCCAGCGATCGTACGATATATGTATGCGATGTTAATATCGAACCGGGTACGTACGCTAACTCACTTCGAGTACGACAAATCATTCGATCCGGACGAGAGAGAGAGAGAGAGAGAGAGAGAGAGAGAGGCCATCATTTGTATCCAGTTTTCCAATTATTCTCCTCTGGCAATATTATTATTATTACTATTTCGAAGACGGCTGCAGAAACATGAGAGAGAGAGAGAGAGAGAGAGAGAGAGAGAGAGAGAGAGAGAGAGAAGTAGGCCATAATTTGTATCCAGTTTTCCAGTTATTTTCCTCTGGCAATATTATTATTATTATTTCGAAGACGTCTGCAGCAACATGCGAGAAAATAGAAAAAAAAAGTGGGGAAAAAAAATAGAAGAGAGCTCCGAAAATTTTTGGATGCGTTCTCAAAGGTGCATCCCTAAGACCTGATTGAAATGGCCTGGGTGTTCTTAATTCCCCAGAGGCGATCGGACCCTTTCCCTTAAAGCATCGTCCCATTGACTCGCTGATGGGAGGATGTCAATTGACGGAAAGAATCCCAAATTTATCGTTCAAATTTAGTATCTCATTCAGGCGAAGCCTTTTCTTTTCAACTTTGGGGGGGAGGGGGGAGACTTCTTCTTCTTCTTTGGGAGGAGGAGGAGGAGGAGGAGGCGAGAAAAGGGGGTGAGGGAGGGAGAGATGGAGGGAGGGAGGGAGGGAGGAGGCGGCATCTGTGTCAGCCCAGTGAAATGGATTTTTGTTTGGGAACCTCTGCTGTCTGTCTTCTCTGCCATGAAAGGGCATCACTACGATTTATCGTTGGGTAAATAGTTTAATTAGAAGAACCTTTCTGTGACCTCGCTTTACTCTTCTGCTTCGAGGACATGGCTGCTGCTGCCTGGTGGTGGTGGTGGTGGTGGTGGTGGTGGTGGTAGGTGCAGATTACCACCTCCTCAATACCAACTCCCACCAATATTTCCCGGTATGGAAATGACGCGAGTAAGGGTCTGCTGGAAGCATCCCACTGTATTGCTTCGTCTCGCTAATATAAATACCTGTTAATTTCGCTCTAGTAGCAGTTCCTCCTCTAATATCCACTTAGAGAGTCAAGTGGTTTTCATAAAAGCTCTTCTTCTAATATCAAGAACGTCAAAGTACTAATGCCAGATATCAATGTCACTTATAAACATACCCTCATTAAGGAATCAAGCATCTATACTCCAGTATACTCATGACAACGTCAAAGAGCAACATTTTACCACAAAACTGGAAAGACGGAGAGTTGTCATTGCAGCAATTAGCCATTTTCACGAGGTCTAAGCCAGTGGTTCTCAACCAAGGGATCAATTCCAAGCTTTCAGGCTAAAACTGGCAATGCACCACACAAAACACAGTGTGCATCAGTCTGCGCTACTGAAAGATCACGCTGGGCTTTCTCTCCCGGGTTCCAGTGCGCGTAGCATGCGCTAATGAGCTCGTATGTAAATTCTAATTCCCGGGTTTCAGTACCCGTAGCACGCACCAACAAACTTGTATGTAAAATCTAAGTTCCAGGTTCCAGTGCACATAGCACATGCCAATGAGCTCATATGTAAATTCTAAGTTTCAGGTTCCAGCGCACGTAGCATGCACTGATCTCAAATGTAAATTCTAAGTCCCGTGTTCCGGCGCATGTATCATGTGCCAACGAGCTCGTATGTAAATTCTAAGACCCGGGTTCCAGCGTGCGTAACACGCACCAACAAGCTTGTAGTAAATTCTAAGTCCCAGGTTCCAGCATGTGTAGCACGCGCCAACAAGCTCGTATGTAATTTCTAAGACCCGGGTTCCAGCACACATAACACGCACTGATCTCATATGTAAATTCTAAGTCCCGTGTTCCAGTGTGCACAGCACATGCCAATGAGCTCATATGTAAATTCTAAGTTCCAGGTTCCAGTGTGCACAGCACATGCCAATGAGCTCATATGTAAATTCTAAGTTCCAGGTTCCAGTACACGTAGCACGCACTGATCTCATATGTAAATTCTAAGTCCCGTGTTCCAGCGCGTGTAGCATGTGAGAATGAGCTCGTATGTAAATTCTAAGACCCGGGTTCAAGCGCGTAGCACGCGCCAACAAGCTCATATATAAATTCTAAGTCCCGGGTTCCGGCGTGCGTAGCACGCACCAACACGCTTGTATATAAATTCTAAGTCCCGGGTTCCAGCTTGCGTAGCACGCACCAACAAGCTCGTATGCAAATGTTAATCCTCATATCGTTGTCTTGGTCTCAGGGGCATTAGGGACGCCCAATAATAATCTTACTGGGCGTTTAGTGAATGATCTCACATCCTTATTAAATTAATATGTGAAATCTACAAGCAAATGTCGTCAAAATGACTAAACAATAATTGGTGCTAAAAGAAATGAAGGACTATGTAGAGAGAGAGAGAGAGAGAGAGAGAGAGAGAGAGAGAGAGTGAGAGAGAGAGAGAGAGAGAGATGAGGGTGAAAGGGAAAGAAAGAAAATGAGTAAACTTTACGTTTGAGTTAAAGAAGAGAGAAAGAAGAAAAATATCACACAAAACTGGAAATTCGCAAATCAGCCAGACAACAAAGGAAACAGAAAAGGGGAAGAGAGGCAGAAAGGAAGTCGGAGAAAAAAAGGAGAAAGAAGAGACGAATAAAAATGTTAAAAGATTGAAAAATAAAAACAATAAAGATCAGAAGTTGTAGGAGAAGTAAGAGGAGGTTAGTGTAGAGGAGGAGGGGAGGAGGGAGGAGGAGGAGGAGGAGAGACAGAGAGAGAGAGAGAGAGACGAGAGAGAAGAGAGAGAGAGAGACAGAGAGAAGAAGAAAGAAGAGGAGGAGGAGGAGGAGGAGGAGGAGGAGGAGGAGAGAGAGAGAGAGAGAGAGAGAGAGAGAGAGAGAGACCTTACAGACCTTACAGACCTTACAGTTCGTTCGGGTTGCCCCAGGTCCCTCAGTGTGAGGCGCCTCTAATGTCTACCAGAGAGTTGCTAGTACATCTTCCGGTATATTTTGCATCTTCCAATCTTGGATGGTCTGGGATGCAGTTTAGATATTTGTCGAGCTTATTCTTAAACACATCTACGCTCACTCCTGATATATTCCTCAGATGAGCTGGCAACGCATTGAATAGACGCTGCATTATCGATGCTGGTGCGTAGTGGATTAATGTCCTGTGTGCTTTCCTTATTTTTCCTGGTATAGTTTTGGGCACTATTAATCTACCTCTGCTTGCTCTTTCTGATATTTTTAGTTCCATGATATTTTCTGTTATTCCTTCTATCTGTTTCCATGCCTGAATTATCATGTAGCGTTCTCTTCTCCTTTCTAGACTATATAATTTTAAGGATTGTAGTCTTTCCCAGTAGTCTAGGTCCTTAACTTCTTCTATTCTAGCTGTAAAGGACCTTTGTACACTCTCTATTTGTGCAATATCCTTTTGATAGTGTGGGTACCATATCATATTGCAATATTCAAGTGGACTACGAACATATGTTTTATAAAGCATATCATGTGTTCAGGCTTTTCTTGTTTTGAAGTGCCGTAACAACATTCCCATTTTTGCTTTACATTTTGCCAACAGAATTGCTATTTGATCATTGCATAACATGTTCCTATTCATCATCACACCAAGGTCTTTAACTGCTTCCTTATTTGTGATTGCCTCATTATTAGGTCCCCTATATGCATATAGCTTTCCTTCTCTGTCTCCATAATTTATTGATTCAAATTTATCAGAGTTAAATACCATCCTATTTACCTCTGCCCAATCATATACTTTGTTAAGGTCTCTTTGTAGAGCGTTTCCTATCTTCATCACAAGTAATTTCTCTACTTATTCTTGTGTCATCAGCGAAACTACTCACTACCGAATCCTTAACATTACTGTCTATGTTCTTCAATCATAATAACAAACAATATTGCAGCTAGCACCGTACCTTGTGGCACACCGGATATTACCTTGGTTTCATCCGATTTCTCATCGTTTGCAATAACTATCTGTTTTCTGTTGTGTAAAAATTCTTTTAACCATCTTCCTACTTTATCTACGATATTGTGTTTTTCTAATTTTCTTTGCTAATATATTATGGTCTACTTTGTCAAAAGCTTTTGCAAAGTCTAGATAAACCACATCTGTTTCATTTCCGCTTTTCATATTTTTGAATATGTTCTCACGTTGGACTAACAGTTGGGTTTGTGTACTTTTTCCGGGTACGAAACCGTGTTGTCCTATATTAAACAAATTATTTTTATTAAATGTTTCATAATATTTTTCTTCATTACCCTTTCATACACTTTCATAATATGTGATGTTAGACTCACAGGCCTATAATTACTTGCCTCTAGTCTTGATCCACTTTTGAAAGTAGGGGTGATATATGCTAATTTGTGCTCATCATAAATCTTGCCTGTATCTACACTTTGTCTTAATAATATTGCAAGTGGCTTTGCGATAGAATGAACTACTTTCTTTAACAAAATAGCAGGGACTCCATCCGGCCCCTGCAGCAGCTCCATTTTTAATTTCATTAATTGCCTGCACAATATCAGCTTCATTAATTTCTATGTCAGCTAAATATTCACTATTTTCTTCCCTTACTTCTATATCATTATCTTCATTATCTATTCTAGGGGTGAATTCTCTCTATATCGTTCTGCCAGTATGTTGCAAATTTCCTTTTTTTCATTCGTTAATCTCCCTTCAATTCTCAGAGGGCCTATTTCTATTCTTCTTTTATTCATCTTCTTCGCATATGAGTATAATAGTTTAGGGGTTTTGCTTGATATTTAATAGAGGTTTTTCTTCCAAGTCCCGTTTTCATTTTCTTTTGATTGTATAATCTTTTGTTCTGCATTTTCTATCTTACTTTTTAGTTCTATAACTTTCCATGCATTTTTTTCTTTTGCAAGACCTTTTTTCCACTTTCTGATTTTCTGGAACAAGATCCTTCTGTCTCTTGCGGTATGCATGAATGATGTTTACTTTTCTTCTTCGGTATATATTTTTCCACTATTTTCTCCAATATTTTATATAATATCTCCGTATTTACCCTTATGTCATCACTTACGAAAATGTTATCCCAATCTTTGTTTAATTCTTCATTTAATTTCTGACCATTTTATATTTTTTACTGTAGAAGTTGTATTTTCCATATCCTTCCCACTTTTTCATTTCTTGCTTATCTCTATTTTCACTTGCTTTGGAATGAACTGTTAATTCTATGACATTATGGTCTGAAATACTCGCATTATAAACTATTATTTCTTTAACATAATTCATCTCGTTCACAAATACTAGGTCTAAAGTATTTTCCTTTCTTGTTGGCAGGTGATTTATTTGTTGAATGTTGTATTCTAGTAGCATATCTAATAGCTTTTCAAATTGCCTCTTATCTTCTGCACTACTATTACTCTCTTTTTTATATGTATAAGTACAACCACAATCTCCTATTCGTTCTTTCCATTCTACGAAAGAAAGTTGAAGTCACCAGATAGGAGAATAGTCCAGTCCTTGTGATTTCTACATATATCATCCAATTTTTCAATTATTAAGTCAAACTCTTTAGTATTAGGAGGTCTCATATATTACTATGTTCATCAATTTTTCAGATTCAAATTCTACCGCATTAGTTCACATTCTGAGTACTATATTTCTCATATATTTTTCCGTTGTTTTTTTGTCTTTCCCATATATTGCGGTTCCCCCTTGATTCCTATTTTTTTTCTATCTGATCTATAAGTTTTGGAACCCTTTTATTTGATCATCATTCCCAGTCTCTTGGGAATACCAGGTTTCACTTATATTCATTATATCTATTTTCTTTTTTTTCATTTTGGGTTAGTTCTTCTAAGTACTCCTATTTTTCTTTTTGAGTTACTCGTAACTAACCCTGCGCATTCATCACTATGATGGTTGCCCGTGTTTTTTCTCCTTCATTTAATACTGGTAGTAATAAGGATTTCCCATGTCTCTTTCCTGTTCTGGTATGTTGTTCTTTTTTCATTTCCCAGAAATTCTGACATTAAAAAATCCAACTTTTCCATAAATATTTCATCTTCCTTCATCATAATTATTTCATTTTGTGTCTGAATCTGCAATTTTTTTCTCCGTTTCTGCAATATCCTCTTGCATAATACAGTTATTATCTCTTGAGTAGAATTTCGGAGCTGATGCTTTGTAATTTTTTGCTGACACCTCTGCATATCTCATTTGGTGGTTTGGCTTTTCTCTTTTACCTGATATTCTTTGATTTCTCTCTTTATTTGTTTCTTTCTTATTTTGGATTTTATTACTTGGTTGGTTATTTATTTGATTATGATTCATGGCTACAGGGTGCATATATTTGCATTTTTGTCGAACTTACATCCTTTTCCTTCTTTTAGGTTTTTACATATTTTTGGATGCAGATCTCTGCAATCATCCCCATATCCATCTAAGTATGCACATTTACCATATATTTCATAGTTTTGACATAATCTTAGGATGTTTGTAGTAACATCTTTCTCCAAATCTGCAATTCCCTCTTTTCAAAAGGTTGCAGATTTTCTTTGTCTTTCTGTCTATTTTTTTCCTCTTTCCCGTCATTGTGTAGATCTGGGGTAGAGCCTCTTCGGGATTTGCTTTTCTGTTGTCATATCGTAATTTATTTCTTCATAGGTATGCTGCTTTATTGCCTCATATGTAGTATCAATGAGTATCTCTGCATCCATACTTTTATCTTGTTCTTTGTTTTCCTTATTTTTTTCTGTCATTTCATTTTTGTTTACTTCTCTTCCGTTTTCCTCTTCTTCTTCTTCTTCTTCCTTCTTCCTCTTCTTCTTTCATCCTCAACTATTTGTACATTCAATCTTGATTTAATAACATTGTCTATCCATGATAGACATGTTGAACAAAAAATTCTTGTATCTTTTCTCAAATCTTGTATTACCTCAGCACACTGTGGATGGGTCGGAATGTTGCATGCAGCACATTTTCTGATTAGGTTTTGTGGATTGACTATGCTATACCAAACCTTACACAGTTTGCATGCTTTTGGCATTCTTTTTCCTAATGCATCAATTAGGATATTCACAAGATTCACCTTATTCATTTTCTTTGTCGGAATATGTTGGTTTATGTATATTTTCTTTATGAGTCTCTTGACCACTTGGATTTTATTTGGAACTTCTTCAATTATTTTCAAGATGTTTTCATTAGATTTGTTCCAGTTTGAAGGATTATATCCTTCTAATATATCTATGAATGCTTTTGTATCTTTTTGGTTAGGACTGTTGCTGATTTCATAGATGAGAAATGCCAGTTCCCTTCCTGCTACCTCATCGTATTGCGAATCTGCTAAACACGCCAAATTACGCCACCTCTTCCCACTTGATAAACTAACTTAGAAGACGCTTTATCCTACTATTTTCACACTAATCTTATCACCGATAGTTCACGAACACTTCTAGATATTTCTCAAATTCTAGTCGTATGTTAAACTTGTGATATCTGTTGATTAATCTGACTTCACGCGGGTACGTCTCACCAAGCAAGATGGCTACTACGAGAGAGAGAGAGAGAGAGAGAAGAAGAAGAAGAAGAAGAAGAAGAAGAAGAAGAAGAAGAAGGAGGAGGAGGAGGAGGAGGAGGAGGAGGATGGAGGAGGAGGACGGACGAGGAGAGAGAGAGAGAGAGAGAGAGAGAGAGAGAGAGAGAGAGAGAGAGAGGTCTCCAAAAGCCGGAGACGACAAAGTTTGGTAGTTCATATCTTAACACTGTCCTCTGGGAGAGGTTTGGATCTCTCTCAGGGGAACACACACACGTGATAATGGGGGGAGGAGGAAAAAGGGATTGGCTGAGAAAGGGGGGGTGAGAGGGGAGGTGGGCATGGCTGTAAGAGGGTAGGGGAAGGGGGAGGCATACCTCAAGTCAGATAGTGAGATGCAGAGAGAGGGAGAGAGAGAGAGAGAGACAAAGATAAAGACGAAAAACCAGACGTGGAGAATGAGGAAGGACCCCAAAAAGCAGATAAATGAAGAAAAATAGTGATATACAGAGAATCTGAAAACCTAGGAGAGAGAGAGAGAGAGAGAGAGAGAGAGAGAGAGAGAGAGAAGTAGAAAATAAGAGAAATGATCTAGACACAAAAGAAGCAGAGATAAGAAAAATATAAGGAAAAATCTCACTGGTAAGAAATCGAGACTAAGTTTAAAAAGACAAGTATGTTAAAGGAGGTAGGGTAGATTGCAACATGAGAGAAATTAAGAAGAGGAAAAGAAACGCTGACAGCAGCGAAGAAAGAGGCAGATGTGAAGCAGATGCGAAAGTGCACAAGAGAACAGAAAGTCCTCCTCCAAAGGAGGTGCAGATATCCTAACCTAAGCTAACCTGACCTAACCTAACCTAGGATATCGCGAAAAATGATATTCTCGGTCAATATTCGGGTACATCTCGAAATCTGACCAATTCTTTTTCTATTCGCTCACTCGGGGAGTAAGCCTACACACTACTTTGTTTTTGTTGTTGTTGGTGGTGTGGTGAGGGGGTTAGAAAGGTCTAAAAAAAGTTCTGAAAAAGGTGTTTTGCTTTGAGTTAAAGATACAGGAATTTTAGGATAGGATATTTATGATTTACCTATTTGAATTAAAATGTAAAAAAAATAATTAAGTTGCATGTTAAACAGTACAGAACAATTATTTCTAATAATATATAGCGTATTTATTTTGATTTTCGTTGGCGGAACAAGGCTCAATTTGACCGTAGATTTTAGCGCTTTAGTTTACATAAAATGGAAGAAATAATATGAACGGAGGTACAGCAAAAAAAAAAAAAAACTTTAGTAATGCCTACAGTGCACTGCGAGAGGTGCACTGACGGCACTCATCCCCTACGGGGGGATGTGATCGTGACGAAATGGCTTGCCAGACAACGGAAGATGGAAGATCGAATACCAATCTGACGATTTCGAAAAGGTTTTCTTGTGGGTAAACAACCGTTGTCTAAGAGAAAGTTTCTCAGAGCTCTGAGTCCAGACATCTCGCCAGTCTTCTTTTATAATGAGAATAATGAAATACTGACTGGAACCTCTTTGGGGGGAAAAAATCGGGCGCTTTTCAACATCTACCAGAAAAGCAGCAGCAGCTACTCACATCAATCATTCATAAAGCTATTATTAAGGTGAGACTAGAAAAATTCCCAACTAACATGAAACCCCTAACAAACACGTATCAGTTCTCGACAAGAAGAAGACCGAACTCATCACGGTAATTGAGAGAGAGAGAGAGAGAGAGAGAGAGAGAGAGAAAGAGAGAGAGAGAGAGAGAGAGAAGAAAAACGAAAGCATTCTAAAAGTGAGTTAAATCTCTCACGAAGACGATGATGACGCAAGTCCCTTCCACACCTACAGAAACCTGACAATGACGAAGAAATACAGCAGACCTCTTAAGGTAATTGCCTTAGACATTTCCAAGGTAAAGGATCATTAGAGCTCATTAGATAAACGCATAAAATCTCTCTGGCAGATAAATGAGGGTAAGCATTACTATAAGAACATCATCAACTAATCACCTTGTATTCCAGAAGGGTATTAGATCTCCGGGACTTATATAATGATTATTATTATTATTTCAGTAGATGAAACTTATTCATTATGGAACAAGCACACCAAGTCAAGCTTCCAAAGAATATTATTATTATTATTATTATTATTATTATTATTATTATTATTATTATTATTATTATTATTATTATTATTATTTTTTGTTGAAAATAATGATAGTGTTCAACAAAACATGATGATGATGATGATGAATATTATTATTATTATTATTATTATTATTATTATTATTATTATTATTATTATTATTTCAATTCATTAAAACCCACTGGTAGTCCAGAGTTCGATTCCCCGCCCTGCCATCGTGGAACCAGAGGAATTTATTTCTGGTGATCAGAAATTCATTTCTCGATATAATGTGGTTCGGATCCCACAATAAGCTGTAGGTCCCGTTGCTAGGTAACCAGTTGGTTCCTAGCCCCGTAAAAATATCTAATCCTTCGAGCCAGCCCTAAGAGACCTGTTAATCAGCTTAGTGGTCTGAGTGGCACACCACGACGCTAAACACTATACCAGCGGACCAGTGTAAAGCATTCATCCTCGAACTGGAATTCCTTTCTATCCTCTGTGTTTTTTGGCTCACAGCAACCTGCCTTCATTTAAGAGCCAGGCCTGCTTCCCACCCCTATCTCATCATTTTCTCTCATCATCTTCGCTAACTTGGGGAGTAAGCCTAGTTTGTAGGCTTACAGATTCTATACTTTTCAAAAATATAAAATATGGACGAAAGTATTTTCTTTTTAACTAACTGAATTAGTGATATCCAAAACATCTCATATTTACGCGTATTTTTACGAATCGTTTGATAAGAAAATTAAAATAAATTCTAAGAACATTTTTTTAATATATAAAAAAATATAAAATATGGACCAAGTTATCTTTTTAACGTGATAATATTTGAAGCACACACTAACTGAATTAGTTATATCCAAAACATCTCATATTTACGCGTTTTTTTTTTTTGACAAGTTTAAAAAGAAATAATAACAATAAAATCGAAGAAAAGTATCTTTTTAATATTAAAAAAATATAAAATATGGACCAAGTTTTCTTTTTAACGTGATAATCTCTGAAGTACACACGACTGAATTAGTGATATTCAGAACATCTTATATTTATACGTTTTTTGACGAGTCGTTTGTTAGAAATAATTACAATAAAACCGAAGAAAAATTTTTAAATATTTAAAAAATATACATAAAATATGGACCAAGTTATCTTCTATTTAAGCATTTTTTGACGAGTCGTTAAATAAGAAATAATTACAATATATTAGAAGAAAAATAATGTCTTACAAGATTGATTAAAAAAATAAAATGTGAAAAATCACAACACTGCATAGCAGAAGTTACCAGCGTACACCGAATTAATAAATAAAAAAAAATATGAGATCGATATGAATAACGAACTTCAATCCAAAATACAGGATTCGGTGCTATGTAAGATCTTGATATATAAAGATCCGAAAAATATTACGATTTGTGAAAATACTGCTAACAATCTTTCTAAACGGCGGAAGCCCTCGAAATATTTAAACGAGTCTCTGAAAAAGAATTTTCTGGGAACACTTTAAAAAGAAAACTATTCTGGCGGAGTCAGATGAATATTTGAACTGGAAAGAAACAGGGAAATGCCAGAGAATATTTGAAATGCAGAGTATTTGGTTCGATTTTAGATGAATCGATTCAGGTGATCTCTTGAGGTTTAGGAGCAGACAGTATTCATCGTCTTTTCAAATGAAGAAATGTTCTGAGATCAAATGTGAATGAGCATTTAGAGACATTTAGAGATTATTTTATTACATTATTATTTATTATTATTATTATTATTATTATTATTATTATTATTTTATTTCATTAGATGAAACCTATTCTCATAGAACAAACGAACCAAAGGGGCCATAGCTTGAAATCAAGCTTCAAAACATTACTATTATTATTATTATTATTATTATTATTATTATTATTATTATTTTATTATTATTACATTATTATTATTTTAATTCATTATTATTATTATTATTAATTATTTTATTATTATTTATTCATTATTATTAATATGCAGAAAATGAAAACCTATTCAACATGGAAACAGGCCACACCCAAAGCGTGGGGTCATTGACTTCGAAATTCATGATTCCAAAGATTTATTATTATTATTATTATTATTATTATTATTATTTATTTTATTATTATTATTATTATTATTTAAGTAGATGAACCCTATTCACCACATGGAATAAGCAGGCCACCAAAAGGGTCACTGATTCGAAATTCAAGCTTCCAAACAATATCGGTTTCACCCTCCCACCGCTAAAGACCCCCCAACACTGCAGCAGTAACTGATCATGACAGAGCCAGTGATTTTCCATCGCCCTAGGAGGAGGCGCGAACCCATGCATTCTGCGTGGAAATCCAAGACACTAACCACTATACCAGCGACCAGTTTAGCAGGCAGGAACGACCTGTAGAAGGTCTATTTTTGAAATAAAACGGCGAGTTCAGGCGGAGTAGAAGCGATACTAGCTCCCAGTAGCAAAAGTATCAGGAGACGGTTGGAAAACGTAACATCACCTGCCCCATGGTGAACTCTCTCGACCAACTGACTGAAGCTTCCAGCCCTGTGACTGGCTTATCAACAGCCAATCAGGAGCGTCGTATGGGACCGGCCTAGGCATCAGATGCACGGGTATTGTGAATCTACTATAGTAATGGTTTATATAAGAGTGAAAGCATAGCGAAAGAATTCATACGGGGTTTGTTTTAGAAATTTCTAAGTTTACGACTGATGGCAACTTGTTCTTTTGGAATCATCCAAATGGAAGGGAATCCCAGGGTTTTCCTTCTATCAAGGCCCTTGCGGAATTACACAACAGAGTTCGAATGATAAATAAACGAGTGATAATTCTACAGCCATATAAAAAGTAGAACACAAAGTCCCCATTAACATTTATTAAGTCGATAAGACGTAGCATATGCAAGTCGATAGTGTCCTCTTCATGGCACTGGAATTTATGGACCAAAGATTTTAGGTTAGGGGTGGATTGGTAGCGGGGTAACGGTGAATGTGGGGGAGGGAGGGAGGGAGGGAGGACGGGAGGGATGGGGAGAGGGAGGGAGGGGGGGTGCTCCCCCTCTCATGCGTCACGCCCACCTCGCTTATCAACATTAGAAAAAATTCCCTGGGCGGTCGTTGGACTAACTTCAAATTCATAAATCTCCAAATAAAGGCTTCTTCGGTATTCACTTAAATGCCTCCGCTTGGCCCCACCCCTCCCCCCTCCCCTCCCCCATCCCCCTGCCCCCGGGGGAGACTCCCAAGCCCACAGGAAACCGTGAAAGAATGCTCATATATAAGATATCCTGCACAGAGATTGAGATAGATAAGGGAGGAAATATGTGTGTTCCTCCATCAGCATAGCGAAGGCATTCTCATATATAGAGTGCCCCTCAGAGAGAGAGAGAGAGAGAGAGAGAGAGAGAGAGAGAGAGAGACAGAGAGAGTCCCATTTTTTAGTCTTATCCTTAGTTCAAGTTTGTATCTACATACAACACTTCGATGAATATTTTTTTTATCAAGTAACAAAATCATTTAAATATGAATGTATATATATACATATATATATATATATATATATATATATATACATACATACATCTATATATATATATATATATATATATATATATATATATATATATATATATCCTTACAAACGCATGAAGTGTGTCTCACTTCCAACGGCTTTAAAAGCTGTTATTTGTTTGATATTCCCGACTGGAGGCGGAACGAAGGTTTCAGTCGCCGATCATTCAGACCATAAACACTGATGATAATTAGTTTGTTCTCTGTTATGACCATTGTTGTGACTGCGTCCACAGAATTTTAACTGATCAACTTCGTGATTCATCGTATGAAGACTTATTTGTACATTTTATCATATGAAGCCTTATTCGTACATTTTCTTACATTAGGACTTAATTGTACATTTTCTCATATGCAGACTTATTCGTACATTTTACAGATGTACAGGGAAGGGTAACTCGTCTGAATTATGTTAGGACGAGTGAAACAGAGATGGAAACGTGAACGCACGAGCTCGTGCTGGAACCCGGCGCTGCTGTCTCTCCCTTACTCTCGCGATCCCCTAACTAACCAGCCCATCTGGGCAGACAAACAGGTTTGCTGAAGGAATGTGGGTGTCTCCCTTACTCTCCCATTCCATTGCCTACCCGCTCCCAACCGGGGTAGACTAAACAGGTTTGCAGGAGGAGGATGTATGTCTCCCCTACCATCATGTTCCCCTACTACCCCGTCCCCAAATGGGACGGACAAACAGGTTTGCATGGGTGGGTGGCTGTGTCATGTCTCCCCTACTGTCACCCGAGAGAAAAAACAAGATCAGAGTCTCTCGGATTTCATTATTATCGATAGTTCTGGGAAACCTGAAAGTCAGGTGTTCCTCAGCGTTGGGTTCATAGAGGGTATTCAATGGGGGCATTTCACGAAAGTGCCCAACTCTAAATTACTTCTGACGTTAAAGAATGATTATAATGAAGTTCGACTAACTGATTACGAGTACAGTACTACTCAATGCCCATTTTTCAGTTCGATCGTAACCAAATATCTATCTTTTATTTTTACGAATCGTAAACATAAAAGCCGAAGACTCCAAAGGCGAAAAACAAAAAAAGTTTGACAGATGACAGCATCGATCTTCCATCTACAAAAACATTATTGCCCTTTTTAAGTTCTGTGTGTTCAAATATATACCATTTAGTTTTTATCTACGACGAAGAAGACGTTCAATTTCTGCACGAAATGTCATGGAGAATTTTCTTTTTAAGATAAGAGACTAAAACACGTGAGAATGTTTGCATGCTTGTGTGTGCATGCATATGTATGTACGTATATGAGAGAGAGAGAGAGAGAGAGAGAGAGAGAGAGAGAGAGAGAGAATTTCAATGAAGTTCTCTTCAAAATATATACTGAAAGAGAAAAGAATGTTTCGTAACATGCATGAAGATATATATACATGCGCAATATAATATGGAAATACTGAAATAATAATATTTCACATTCTATCAGCCAACATACAATAAAAGTCATTTACATTGTTGCCAGTTTCTATACAGCTTTTAAATACAGAATCGCACACAACAATTAATTTAAGCATCAATAGAAATAAATATCTAGAATAATACAGTGGTTATAGTTTTAATAATATATATATATATATATGTATATGTATATATATATATATATATATATATATATGTGTGTGTGTGTGTGTGTGTGTGTTGTGTGTGTGTATGCGCGCGCGCGAGTGTGTAAGTGTGTTAGCTGATTTTTCTCTATTTTAATTAATATAATGTGGTTTACAGATTATTTCTATCTACCAATTATCTTCCCTTTTTTCCCATTAGGTTCTAAATAATAATAATAATAATAATAATAATAATAATAATAATAATAATAATAATAATTGCTATTATTATTATTATTATTATTATTATTATTATTATTATTATTATTATTATTATTATCATAAGACTGCTTTACATTTTAATTGGTTCTTAGGTCCGAGCCACACTGAAGATTTCCTGTTCTGAATAATAATAATAATAATAATAATAATAATAATAATAATAATAATAATAAATATAATCAATAGAATATCGCCATAATAGCCACGAGACGAGGATCTCAATTCTACCCTTTTAAGCCCGATTTGGGAGATCTTACTATAATGGGCGTAATGTCTGTCCGTCCATCTGTCATCCAATCACGGCCAAACGGCTGGTGCGATGGCCATGAAACTTGGCAGGGTTATAGTGGCGACCCCTAAGATGGTTTATAATGGGATTCCAAGCAACAAAAGGCACCAAAGGCGCTGGAAGGGGCGGGGCGCCTTCCCTGAAACAGGGCTGGTTCGTTATGAATAATTTATTGTGCCTAATTTTCGGTATGTGTACTAACTAATATGACTTTCGATTTTCGGTACTAAATATGACTTACTATCGAATACTGTGGGGGTAAGACATCAATGGCACCAAAGGGGGTAAGGGTTGGGCAGGGTGTGACAGAGAGAGAGTGAGAGGGAGAGGAAGTTTGAGAGGGAAAGTAGAGGGGGTGTTAGGGAAAAGAAAGAGGGTAAGAAACAGAGAAGGTTGGAGAGAGAGAGAGAGAGAGAGAGAGAGAGAGAGAGAGAAAAAATTTATCGGCTGTCATTCAGAGTTACCCTGGGCAGTGCTGGGTTGGTCAGCTAGTATATATAACTCGAGAGCCACAAGTGAAGTGAAAAGTGGCAAACGAATCCCGTAGACTTTCTTCGTCGAATCTCGCAGTTTTCAGAGATAAAAACAAACCAAACCAACACATGCGACAACAACAGCAGTAACAACAACAATAACAACAGCACCGTTCAACGCTGCATGCCTCCATTTCGTAACGGAGCACAAAATGACAAAAGAAAATGTCGACAGAGCAAAACTGAAAACAACAGGAAATTTAGCGAACTACCCAGACGAAAAAAATGGGGCCAAATAAAATATACATAGTCCATCAAACTTGCGCTCGGCTTGACTCAAAAAAGCCAATATTACTTTCCGAATGGAAAGCGTCCCTAAATAATGTTTGTCGAGTTCCTTCGCGCGGAAAATATTTCGATGTATAATACGCTAACAAATAAAACCACACGGCAAAGTAAATAGAAGGGAAAGAGACGGAGAGTAGTACCACAAAAGTAGTTACCTTCTCAGGGAGAATATCACAGTGTTTTTACTGTGATGCTTCTAAGTTCATGGACTTTCACGTATAAACCACATGATAAAATAATCGTAAAAACAATAGATATAATCGTAGACCTTACCTTACTTTACCTTACAGACCTTACAGCTCGTTCAGGTTGCCCAGGTCCCTCAGTGTGAGGCACCTCTAACGTCTACCAAAGAATTGCTAAAGCATCTTCCGGTATATTTTGCATCTTTCAATCTTGGATGGTCTGGGATGCAGCTCAGATATCTGTCCCATGAAAGGTGAAATATTATGCCTGTTGAAAATATCCAGCTAATCCTCGTTTCTCTAACATAATTTCTTTCCGTACTACTTTCGTGTGCTTGCAAAAGGTACATCTTCAGAGAATTCCCAGGAGCAGAACAGAGTATTCAACCTGTTGAACCAAATAAATGCACAGAAGAAAGAAATGGAATGCTTTCAGAAAGTAAAAGGCAACAGACCACACACCTTCATCAAACTGATTATGACATTCGTCTCTACACTTATCTCGTCTGTCAAACCAATCAATACAGGGCATTAGCGGAGACTAGTTGGGAGGGAAACTTGCTCTTCTAATCTACCGTAGGCCTGAATGATAAAAACAGGCAAAAAATGAAACTTTCGATGTGCAGCAGTATGCAACTCTAAACCAAGACATGGCAGTGCTCAGTTGCTCCTCAGATACAGTCACGTGAAGATGCGTCGGCTGGCACGTGCCAGACGCACGATGCATAGATAGCTTTTAACTTTAAATGAAATCAAGACTACTGAGGCTAGAGGGCTGCAACTTGGTATGTTTGATGATTGGAGGGCAAATGAACAACA
>NC_061088.1:86602850-86622850 GCF_015104395.2 Macrobrachium nipponense | reverse complement strand
GGCAACACTCAATGATGGACATTGGTATGAATAAGCAAAGGGCATTGCTCGCAGAATGAAAAGAAGTGTAAGAGTATTTGATAAATGTTACAACAAAAAAACGCTCACAATAATGCAGAAAAGTACATGACTCACAAGAATAATTTTATAAATGTCACAACAAAACACAGCGCTCACAATAATGCAGAGAAGCACAAGATGGGGGACATGGGACAAGACACACAAGAATAAGTCAAGCACAGAAATAAACGCTACGTATTATTATAAGAACTCTCAGATACGAAAGGCACGATGTCTTTAAAAGATAAATGATTTAGTTCCTTCACTGCACAAAGGTCATGCAGAATGTAATAAAATGCTTCTATTAAAAAGATAAGACCACAATGAAATCATGATCAAGCGTCTCTGTCTTCCAGACTGGAATGACACTAAATTTGGAAAACGAAAAGACAGATACTAATGGAACATTTTTTTTTTACCACGAGAGAAACTTATTTAGGATTTAAAAGATGGTCGAACCTTTTAAAATAAACATGGGACGAGGCTGTTTAGGAAATGAGATGAATGTTTTTTTTTTTTTTTTTTTTTTTTGTTTTTTTTTTTTTTTTTTTTTTTTTTTTTTTTTTTTTTATAGCAAAGAAATACGCGGCAGACGAGTCAACAGTGCGTTTAAAAGGATAAAGCTCCAGCATCACTTTATCCGAGGAGACTTTGAAGATGCAATGTGCATGGAGAGAATTATGGAAGCTACAAAAAAAAATTAATAAATAAAAAAATTAAAATAAAGCTCTTTTCTGAAGATTCCGGAAGTGTCGAGATTCAGTTTTCAAGGAATGAATATCAGCCCCTTATTGAATTATCTAGTGCGGACCTACCGGTTTCTAAAAAAAAAAAAATATGCGCCAATCGAGTTTTCTATATAGCGTATAAGCGTACAGTTTTCAAGGAATGAATATCAACCCTTTATTGAATCATCTGGTGCGGACCTACCGGTTTCTAAATAAAAAAAATGCGCCAATCAAGTTTTCTGTATAGCGTATGATCAAGGCCACCGAAAATGGATCTATCTTCCAGTGGTCTCGGTATAGTGATGTATGAGCAGCGGCCTATGAAACTTTAACTACAGTCAGGTGGTGGCCTGGCCTATATCGTTGCCAGACGAATGATTATGGCTAACTCTAGCCTTATATAAAATATAACCTACTGAGGCTAGAGGGCTGCAATTTGATATGTTTGATGATTGGAGTGTGGACGATCAACATACAAATTTGCAGCCCTCTAGTCGCAGTAGTTTATAAGATCTGATCATTTTGCAGATAATTAAGAAGCCTAGGCTGGAACTAGCAGAGCATAAGGAATGTCTCGGCTCTTCGTTTTACTCATCTGGGTATTTTTGAGAGGGGCAGCGTTACTAAACGGAGGCTCAACGCGGTTTAAATAAACAAAGATTTTCTGAAAGGATTTTCCATGGATCCAGGAAAGCGTATTGAATGTTAATGAGATTTCCGAGAAAAGACAGAACGTTTGCGGGAGAATATCCAGGGGACAAAACAAGCCACTCAATGAACGTTCTTTCTTTAATATAATAATAATAATACATCCCTTAAATTGGACCGCCGACAGTGTGCCTAGCATGATACCGTGCGGATGGCACTAAAGGTTCTCTGGGTGCATTAGGCTGGCCAACTTCTCAAACTTTACTTAGCTAGAATGCCAGCCTTTCGTCTGTAATCGTGACTGTTTTCTATTCGAACTCGATGATGATGATAATAATAATAATAATAATAATAATAATAATAATAATAATAATAATAATAATAATAATAATAATAATAATAATAATACAATAGCTGTTTCAACGGCATTTAATTTATATAGAATCTTCTCAATTCTTCTTATGATCTTCTTCTCGTCAGCATGTAGCTGGTGTATTAAGTTTCCTAAGGACATGTAAAGATTTTCATTTGTCTTAGGTTTATTCCTCTAACGTGTCGACAGCGCACAGGCAGTCATCTATGAGAGTATACAGTAAAGTGAATTAAGATACGTTTTACAAGTATTTATAACATGCAAGGTCGTGTACAATCGGTGGGCGGGTCGATGAGCAGGGATTTTAATTGGCCGTTGGATGGTAACGAAATCTTTCCCTGAGGCGATGAGACCTGCGAAGTCTGGCCGGAGTTATTAGCGTGGGTTGGGTGTTGGTTGGGGTACCTACCTCTTGGGCGGCAGGTACTGCTGCATTCTGTACAGATGACACATCTTCCGCTCGTTCTCTCTCTGCTTCTTCCTCTCTTTCTCTGTCCTTAGGAAACTTAATACACAGCTACATGCTGACGAGAAGAAGATCATAAGAAGAATTGAGAAAGATTCATATAAATAAATTAAAGCCGTTGAAACAGCTATTGTATTCAATGCTACTGCCCTCAGAGAAGGCCTCCTTCCTAATAATAATAATAATAATAATAATAATAATAATAATAATAATAATAATAATAATAATAATAATAATAATAATAATAATAACAATAATAATAATATGTGTGGCGCCGTGGAGGAGTGGGTTAGGTCGTCAATAGACTTAAGTCAAGTTAAGCAACATTGGGGCTGGTCATCGTTGGATGGGTGACCGCTCTCCTCGGCGTTGATTCCTTGGGAAAGGATCTTTACCATAATTTCCTCAGTCTACTCAGCTGTAAATGAGTACCTATCCTGATGGGGTAGGGTCCAGCTATGGGTTAAATAGCAAAACTCAGCAATGATGGAAAGAAATGTTTGGAATAAACGACAACGACGTAAATGGAACCTCTGGCAACAGAGGAGCTTCGTCCGGCAACCAGGTATTCAACCCAATTGTAGGGGAAGACGGTCAGGTACTTGGAAGTCGTCCATCCAGCAACTGATCACCACAACGACAGTAATCAACAGCCTGAGATTGGAGCTACAGAGGCAAAAAGGAAGAAATGGACAAGAGAAGAAAATAAGGAAAATATGGAGATGCTACATCAGGAGCAACCCGACGGAGAGAAGAATATAGAAGAAGATTGGTCAACATCTGGAATGAGAGGAATAACAACCCCCCAAACAGAGCAGATGCTGGCAGACCAAGTAAGGAACATAAAGAAAAAAGAACTGGCTCTCCCCAACAGAAAGAGAAGAACTGGAAAGGGAAATGTCACACGACAACGAATTACACGAAGACGAACTGAGAGACGATGCCACAGAAGACGACAGGGAGGATGAGGTATCAAACAACGACACACGAAGAAACACCGACGAAGTAACAGAGAGGACGGAATCGGTAGAAAAGATTAGACAATGGATGGAGCCAGATACAGAGAGAACAAAGATCCCCTCCATGAAAGCCTACAACACCAAGAAAATTAAGGCAGAAAACAAGTGAGGTCAATGAAATAATGGGCCTAATACACACCACCAAGGTATCACAGAAACAAATAACTTGACATATGCAGCAGCAAGATTAGTAGCAGAACTGATGGGGATTCGAACACCAACACAACAGAAACCAAAACAGCAACCTCCTTGGAAAAGGCGTCTGGAAAAGCAAATCATGGTGATGAGATCTGACTTGAGTAAACTGAAAGAGATGGCAGAAAAAAGGCTAAGAAGCAAGAAAACAAGGGAGGAACTCAACGAGAAGTACAAAGTACAAGAGATGGGACTAAACAACAACAATAGAAGATGTAAAACAGAGGCTTAAGGCCAAAGCCACACAAGATCCAACGGTACATGAACAGGAATAAGGGATACCAACAGAACAAACTTATTCGGAACCAACCAGAAAAGACTATACAGCCAACTAAGAGGGGAAGACAACCACCCAGAAATTCCTGAAGCCGAACCAAGTAAGAGACTCTGGGAAAACATCCGGTATCACACAACAAACATGCAACATGGCTCCAGGAAGTCAAGGAAGAAACAGGGAGAATAAAACAAAGATTCACAGACATCACGACAGACACAGTCAGACACCAACTAAAGAAAATGCCAAACTGGAAAGCCCCAGGTCCCGATGAAGTCCATGGATACTGGCTCAAAAACTCAAGGCCCTACACCCACGAATAGCAGAACAACTCCAGCATTGTATCTCAAATCACCATGCACCCAAATGGATGACCACAGGAAGAACATCCTTAGTACAAAAAGACAAGAGTAAGGGGAAATATAGCCAGTAACTACAGGCCTATCACCTGCCTACCAATAATGTGGAAGTTACTAACAGGTATCAATCAGTGAAAGGCCTATACAAACTACCTAGAAGGAGACAAACACCATCCCCCACCAACAGAAAGGCTGCAGAAGGAAGTATAGGGGCACAAAAGACCACTCCTGATAGAAAAAAATGGTAATGAAGAACAGTAAGAGAAGGAAAACGAACCTAAGCATGGCATGGATAGACTATAAGAAAGCCTTCGACATGATACCACACACATGGCTAATAGAATGCCTGAAAATATATGGGGCAGAGGAAAACACCATAAGCTGCCTCAAAAATACAATGCGCAACTGGAATACAATACTTACAAGCTCTGGAATAAGACTAGCAGAGGTTAATATCAGGAGAGGGATCTTCCAGGGCGACTCACTGTCCCCACTACTCTTCAGTAGTAGCCATGATTCCCATGACAAAAGTACTACAGAAGATGGATGCCGGGTACCAACTCAAGAAAAGAGGCACAAAATCAACAATCTGATGTTCATGGACGACATCAAGCTGTATGGTAAGAGCATCAAGGAAATAGGTACCCTAAATCCAGACTGTAAGGATTGTATCTGGGGACATCAGGATGGAGTTTGGAATAGAAAAATGCGCCTTAGTCACATACAAAAAGGCAAAGTAAACGACAACTGAAGGGACAAAGCTACCAGATGGGAGCAACATCAAACACATAGATGAGACAGGATACAAATACCTGGAATAATGGAAGGTAGGAGATATAAAAAACACCAGAGATGAAGGACAAACGATCAGGAAAGAATATATGCAGAGACTCAAGGCGATACTCAAGTCAAAACTCAACGCCGGAAATATGATAAAGCCATAAACACATGGGCAGTGCCAGTAATCAGATACAGCACAGGAATAGTGGAATGGACGAAGGCAGAACTCCGCAGCATAGATCAGAAAACCAGGAACATATGACATTACACAAAGCACTACACCCAAGAGCAAATACGGACAGACTATACATAACACGGAAAGGAAGGAGGGAGAGGACTACTAAGTATATAGGACTACGTCAACATCGTAAAACAGAGCACTGGGGCAATATCTGAAAACCAGTGAAGACGAGTGGCTAAAGAGTGCATGGGAAGAAGGACTAATAAAAGTAGACGAAGACCCAGAAATATACAGAGACAGGAGAAGACAGAAAGAACAGAGGACTGGCAAAACAAACCAATGCACGGGCAATACATGAGACAGACTAAAGAACTAGCCAGCGATGACAATTGGCAATGGCTACAGAGGGGAGAGCTAAAGAAGGAAATGAAGGAATGATAACAGCGGCACAAGATCAGGCCCTAAGAACCAGATATGTTCAAAGTATGATAGACGGAAATAAAAACATCTCTCCCATATGTAGGGGAAGTGCAATACGAAAAATGAAACCATAAACCACATAGCAAGCGAATGCCCGGCACTTGCACAGATCCAGTACAAAAAGAGGCATGATTCAGTGGCAAAAGCCCTCCACTGGAGCCTGTGCAAGAAACATCAGCTACCTTGCAGTAATAAGTGGTACGAGCACCAACCTGAAGGAGTGATAGAAAACGATCAGGCAAAGATCCTCTGGGACTATGGTATCAGAACGGATAGGGTAATACGTGCAAACAGACCAGACGTGACGTTGATTGACAAAGTCAAGAAGAAAGTATCACTCATTGATGTCGCAATACCATGGGACACCAGAGTTGAAGAGAAGAGAGGGAAAAATGGATAAGTATCAAGATCTGAAAATAGAAATAAGAAGGATATGGGATATGCCAGTGGAAATCGTACCATAATCATAGGAGCACTAGGCAGCGATCCCAAGATCCCTGAAAAGGAATCTAGAAAAACTAGAGGCTGAAGTAGCTCCAGGACTCATGCAGAAGAGTGTGATCCTAGAAACGGCACACATGGTAAGAAAAGTGATGGACTCCTAAGGAGGCAGGATGCAACCCAGAACCCCACACTATAAATACCACCCAGTCGAATTGGAGGACTGTGATAGAGCAAAAAATAAAATAAAATAAAATAATAATAATAATAATTTTGTTTATTTCAAATCAGGATTGCGTAAGTCGAAGTTTATATTATACTGAAGGCATCTAGGTTTAAACAAAGATTAATTTAGTCAAAGTTTAATCAAACGTTGATTAAATTAGTCAGGGGTAAAAGTTGAAACATAAAACATCAGACATATTTTTAAGACTTAAGTGAAAATGTAATCAAGACTATATAAGTCTATACTCTCACCAAATTTGAAAAGTATATATCCTTGACAATATTTAAAAAAAGTAAAAGGCTCAAGTGTTGACAATATTTAGAAAAATAAAAGGCTCATGCGAAGACTGAACAGAAATAAAAATTCAAATCTTACCCATACTAAATAATTAAAGGTCTGTCCACAAGTTACTTTACAAAGTTTCGGATGGATGTCAGCTAAATTTTGTAGAGAGGTGGGCTACAGCACTGGAAGGAGTTGGTTCAAATTTGAAATAAATACTACTGATCTTGATGTGAGCTTTGTATATTCATTCATAAATCCTCTCATTCTGTTTTTCATCTACTCTGGCCCTTTCAAGAGCTGCTTATTTGCTTTTAATTTTCTGCAAAAGAAAACTATTGAGAACTGACTTGTCTTCCCTCCCCCAGACCTTAACAAATACTGAGGCTAGAGGGCTGCAAATTGGCACGTTGATCACCCACCCTCCAATCATCAGACATACCAATTTGCAGCCCTCTAGCCGCAGTAGTTTTTATTTTATTTAAGGTCAAAATTAGCCATGATCATGCGTCTGGCAATGCTGTAGGACAGGCGACACCAGCGCATCTTTTTACTTGTTTGTCTTTTCATTACTTTTTTGGACGAAAATAAAACTCGTATAATTTCCATTTTTAAATGCTTCCCACTTTTCGATCTTCTGCACTGATCCATTTTTCTTCTTTACTAATCCCATATATTCTTATTACTCTCTCTCTCTCTCTCTCTCTCTCTCTCTCTCTCTCTCTCTCTCTCTCTCTCTCTCTCTCTCTCTCTCTCTCTCTGGGAACGCAAACAGTTTCGAAGTCATAAATCACTTCCACACTTTGTTGACATTTTTTGTCTAAGTTTCTAAGCATATTCCCCCCCCCCCCCCCCCCCCCAATATTTCTCCCTCTATAAAGCTTAACGATCTACATCAATTCCTGTCATTACATCTAAACGAGAGTTTAACCATTCTGACAAACGACTTGTTTTGTTACATAACTTCATCTGCAGAAGTTATGTAACTACCCTAATACTATTTTCCTTCCAATTTAATTAATTTTGTATATATTTGTTAATTAATTTATTATTTAATAAGTGGCATCTCTTCTTTCTGTATTTCCTTTTAGTTCCTCTTACTACTTTCTAACGAACAACTTAATATTCTTTGGAAGCTTGAATTTCAAGTCAGTGGCCTCTTTGGTGGGCTTGTTTCATATGAATATGGTTCGTCCTCTGAATAATAATAATAATAATAATAATAATAATAATAATAATAATAATAATAATAATAATAATAATAATAATAATAATAATAATAATAATATTCTTTGGAAGCTTGAAATTCAACTCAGTGGCCTCTTTGGTGAGCTTGTTCCAAATGAATAGGGTTCGTCTTCTGAATAATATAATAATAGGTACTGCTATAAGATATTGCTGCATCAGCAGATTTGAATTTGTAGATAGTTTTTCCTCTCTTCCTTATGACAGCTTTCAACGGGTTACTACGTACAATTCCTTTTCCTTGTATCGTTGGGATAGTGAATACGAATAGTAATGTCCGTAGAGTTTACTAGTAACACTAATGCCATGTACTTTACGTTTTATATAAAATGATTATGCTAATGTTTCTTTCGATTTCGATCGAGATGATCGCAGCAAAGGATCGGAGTATAATAATAATAATAATAATAATAATAATAATAATAATAATAATAATAATAAAACCCACATTTTCACTCTTGGTTGTAAGGTTTCGCGTACCTTGCCATAACAAAGAATAGGCAAAATGAACTAATTTTTTTTCTCTATATTTCGATAAATTCAAGCTTAAGGTAATTATTGCATATATCAGTAAAACAATCAAAAGATTTTTGTCAACCATTGTCATCAGCAAAACTTTTGTTCTAAATTTATCTAAAAATAAAATAAAATACATTATTTACATATTCACAACAATCAAAATGAACACAATAATTTTATCGTAAAAATGTAAAAAAAAAATAAATAAATAAATAAACAGCGTGCATGTTAAACAGTACAGAAACATTATTTCTAATAAAAGATAGCGTATCTATTTTAATTTTCATTGGATATTTATGATTTATTTATTAGGGTGAAAATATAAAAAAAGATTAAATAAATATTGTAATTTTAGTTAGTGAAACAACGCTCTATTTGACCATAGAATTTGGCACGTTATTATTATTATTATTATTATTATTATTATTATTATTATTATTATTATTATTATTATTATTATTATTATTATTATTATTATTATTATTATTTCAGTAGAAGTAAACCCACTCATCTGAAACAAACACACCAATGGGGCCACTGACTTGATCATGATACAGAAGAGCCGGTGATTTGGCATCGCCTTTGGGGGAGACGCGAAACCGCCCCAACATTTGAGTGGCATGCCACGACGCTAACCACTAACCACTATACGAGCGGACCAGCTGAAATAAATGCTATTATTCAACGCGGTAAAATATCTGTGGCGGCGTTCGACTGGAGTGCCCCATTTACGAACGCTGGAAATGTCACTGTTGAATCAATAATAGCCGTGATCTATTCGCTGATGATCATGTATACAGAAAGTAATTCATAAGTACATTTTCAAGTGAATATGTGTGTGTGTGTGTGTAAAACGATAAGAACAAAACACTCCTGACATATTCTACATGTAAGGAGAACGTAGTGGAGTGGGGACAATTCTACAAGAGAGAGAGAGAGAGAGAGAGAGAGAGAGAGAGAGAGAGAGAGAGAGAGGAGAGAGAGAGAGAGCATTCTTCCCCTGGGGGAAGTTTTTTTTTCTTTTTGTTTTAAGTCAGGTGGGTGAGGCCGGCTCGACCAGCTAGCTCCAGTAGCTGTCATCACACACTCGAGGCTTAATGGCGTGATTGTTATTGTGACAAAGACATTTTGATTGTTATCGCAAGAGTGCCGTAAGGTTGAAGCGGGTGGTCGAGTTCTTGTCGATTTAACACCAAGGTAGTGGTTACTCGGGGAGATTTAGATGATAATAGTTGCTAATGAGAAAAAAACTCTTGAATCTGGCGAGCGTTTCGCCATTTTTTATAGAGGGACGAGAGAAGAAACTGCTTTGCTATCTCTCTCTCTCTCTCTCTCTCTCTCTCTCTCTCTCTCTCTCTCTCTCTCTCTCTCTCTCTCTCTCTCTCTCTCTCTCCCAAAACCTGTAAATCTGGAGTGTTTATTCACTTGTTATTTAGAGACAATAGTACAATGCTTTCTCTCTCTCTCTCTCTCTCTCTCTCTCTCTCTCTCTCTCTCTCTCTCTCTGAGATAACCTGTAAATCTGGAGTGTCTCTTCACTTGATATGGAGATACAATAGGACACTACACACTCTCTCTCTCTCTCTCTCTTCTCTCTCTCTACATAGGAGTATGTATGTGCGTTCATATATATATACACACTCCTATGTTCCTGCCACTGTACTTCAAACTCCGAGAGTCGCATGAAAAATCAATTCAAATAACACACACAAACACACACACAGACACAGACACACACACGTATGACTGGACTGTCTCTCTTCTACCATTTCAGACGTCTCACTTTCCTCCCTCAAAAAAAAAAAAAAAAAAAAAAAAAAACTTCCCCCATCCGCTGTCGACATCCAATAAGAGACGACTTCATTTCTATGAGAAATGTGATCCGGGGAGGAGCTGCGAAATAAACAGTTCGCCTTCGCAAAAGGACAGAGAGCGGGTCTATATAGTCGATGGTGGGGACAAGAGGGAGACCTCCACTGCTACAGTTAGCTACAAGGGTATCTGTTTTCAAACGGTCACTCCCTTCGCTTTCAAAATAAAAAAAATAAATAAAAAAAAATTTGCGCGAGGCTGCCGTCAGACCTCTCTCTCTCTCTCTCTCTCTCTCTCTCTCTCTCTCTCTCTCTCTCTCTCTCTCGCGTGCTGAAAGCAATATCTCTTTATTTTTATATCTTTCTCTTCTCATTCGCTTTTGTATTTTACTCGCTTCTGTCATTTTTGGGTGGTTTTCCAACTCTCTCTCTCTCTCTCTCTCTCTCTCTCTCTCTTTTGGGTGGTTGTTCTGCTCCCTCCACCCCTCTCTTTCTCTCTCTCTTTTTTGGGTGGTTGGCCCGCTCGCTCTCTCTCTCTCTCTCTCTCTCTCTGTCCACAACTTGTCTCGAAAGGCTATATACATATGGATTTACATTAATATATTCATTTCTAAATAGCATTGTAAGGAGTTTTACTAAGTTATTCACCTGTCTGCTTGACTGTCCGAAAGATAGTGTACACAGTTAACGTTAAACCTTAATGGAACTGTGTAAAGATATCGGCTGAAAATATTTTGAATGTATTTCGACATTAATCCGGGCTCAATGGGTATTTAAAGCTTCTCTCGAAGCTATAGTAGATTCACATCACCCGTGCGTCTGATCCAGTCCCTTACGACGCTCCTGATTGGTTGTTGATAAGCCAATCACAGGGCTTGAAACTCGTCTCAGTCTCTTTCGAGAGAGCTCACATAAGTAGGATGTATGTTCCACCTCTGCTGAAGGATACGCCTCTCAAAAGTATCCCTCAGGAGAGGTAGGACATACTACATCCTGCCTATGTGAACTCTCTCGAGAGACTGAGGAGAGTTTCCAGACCTGTGATTGGCTTATCAACAGCCAATCGGGAGCGTCGTAAGGGACTGGCCTAGGCATCACATGCGCAGCTGATGTGAATCTACTATAATAATGGAATCTAAGAGGTCATTCAACGGTGAAACAGAAATAAGAAGCTTTGAAAGGCGTAACAGGAGTAAAACCTCAAAGCAGTTGCACTATGAATCAACTGTCAGGAGAGGGTTCAGGAAAGCAAGGTGGTAGAAAGAGAATATGAACGGAGGTACAGTAAAAGGAACGAAAGGGGTTGCAACACTAACCCCCCTATGGAGACCGGAGCTTCAAGCTCAGGTGAGCTACAGATGAAAAGCAAAATCTTGAAAATAATAGACGAGGAAATATTGACGCATAATATTTATAAATTGTACTTGACGTCCCAAAGGAGATAACGATTCCTACTCATCGCTCATCTGGCACCCTCGCCTCTTCGGGCTTGATCTCCTATGATATATACAATATTATTGTACGATGGGTCAGGAGGAATAAAAAAGTGTGGGAGCAGTAATTTCATACATTTACACCTGTGGGTGTATTTTTATGTATCAAATTACCGCTTGGTTTTCTCAGATTTATATATATATATATATATATATATATATATATATATATATATATATATTATATATATATACCTTCATGTATATACATACATATACACATATACAGTACACATACATATATATACATATGTACGAGTATATGTATATAAAATGAAGTAAGTCCGTATACATACAGGGCATGTGCATGAATTAAATAGTATTTTTGATCGTATTATGATAAGCAAGTCTGCTTATGTTAGTTATGTGCATGTGTCTGCTTTACCTCTGAGAGAGAGAGAGAGAGAGAGAGAGAGAGAGAGAGAGAGAGAGGAGAGAGAGAATTCTCCTCCTCCCCCCATTCTCCCACCCTTAAGAGGCGGAAATAATTTAACTTGTAAGATGATTAACTATCACCAAAAGAAGAGCGGGTGGGGAAGGGAGAAGTTCTTTTGAGGGGAGAAAATGGTCCTTCTGACGTCCTGACAAAATGACAGAGGGAGCATGAGTAAATATGATGTGATTACGATGCGCCTCATTAACTATTCAAGAAACAAAAAATGAGGCTGAGGCGAATAGGCCACAAGGAGTCTACTGGCGAGGGGGAATGGGGGAGGAAAAAGGGGAGGGGGAGGAAAAAAATGGGAAGGGAAATGGAGGGGGAGGAAAATGGGTGAGGATGATGAGATGAGAGAGGAGAAATGGGGGAGGAAAATGAGGGAGGAAAGTGAGGGAGAGAAAATGAGAGTGGAAAATGGTTGAAGGGGGAGAAATGAGGGTGGGAAATTGGGGAGGAAAAATGAGGCAGTAAAAATGAGGGTGAAAAATGGTGGAGGGAGGAAAAATGTGTGAGGAAAAATGAGGGGGGCAAATGGAGGAGGGGAAAATGAGGGAGGAAAAATGGTGGAGGGAAAATGAGGACGAAAAATGGGGGATGAAAATAGAGGGAGGGAAAATGTGGGAGGAAAATGAGGGAGGAAAAACGGGCGAGGAAGAGAGCAGCATAGAAGAAACAGCCCCCAAAAGGTAAATTTATTCAGGTGCGTTCGAGAGGTGAAGGAGAGCGTATATCCTCACGAAATAAAAATAACAAGAAAAAAAAATGTTACTTTAGACTGATCAGCTTTGGGTCAAGATATATTAATTGTGGAACAGGAAATATTTCGAAAGATTAGAAAATAACTTCCGTGTCTCCCCCCTATAAGCCCCCCTCTCCCACAACCAAAATCCAAAATTATAAGTTACTTACAGAACGAAAAATGAAAAACTTCATAAATGACCTAAAGCAAGGTTTAAAATTTTTTCTCGCTTACTCGGGGAGTATGCCAACAAACTACTTTTTGTTGTTGTTGTTGTTGTTGGGTGGCTGAAAAGCCTAATAAGGTCTAAAAAAGGTGTTTCATGTTGAGTTAAAGATACAGGAATTTTAGGATAGGATATTTATGATGTATTTATTAGATTGAAAATGTAAAAAATAAATAATGTGCATGTTAAACAGTAGAGAACAATTATTTCTAATAAAATATAGTTATTTATTTTAATTTTCGTTGGTGAAACAAATGTTATTTAACCCTAGATTTTAGCACGTGCCTCGAGTAAGCTAGAGGTCTGATCACGCCCTGTTTATTTTGCTATTTAACATAAAATCTGACATCGGACCTGCAAAACACCAAGAGGTTTTCTAAACATGAAAAAAGTTTAATTTTAAGCGTAAAATCACACCAACATGATTTTGAAAACCAAACCCTTCAAGAACCAGTAAAATTTTTTTTAATTACAAGAAAAATTGCATCTCGACTTGAAGCAAACATGAAATTTGACATCTGACCTGCGAAACACTAAGAAGTTTTCTCAACATAAAAAAATTTAATTTTAAGTGTGAAATCACACCAACATGATTTTGAAGAACAAGACCTTCACAAAAAAAGTTAATTTTTTTTAAATTATAAGAAAAATTGCATCTTGACTTCAAGCACCAACGTAAATCTGAAACCTGACAAGCAATGCCACCTCTGACTTTCAAATCACCAACCTCCTTCTGAAAACTGAAGGGACGCTATATTGTGACCCGCAAAGCAAAACCTCCATTTACACAAAGAAAAATTTTACATGTGACCTTTAAAACACCGACTTCATTTCGGCTGGAAGGCCAAATTTGACATCTGACCTTCAGAAACAAGAGTTGCGAACACGATCTTTCTTAACGAGAGACAAAGGTGGAAACCAAGAGACCAATGATTGATGATAATGATTTTTTTATTCATTTTGGACTGTATCACTAGAATTCAATTGGCTCGAACAGACTTGGTACAAAGTTGCATCTTAATTTAAACATTCTCTCTCTCTCTCTCTCTCTCTCTCTCTCTCTCTCTCTCTCTCTCTCTCTCTCTCTCTCTCTCATATATATAATATATATTAAATATATATTTATATATAATCATGTATAGTATATATAAATTTATATATATATAATTATATAATATATATATATATATATATATATATACCATATATATATAATATATATATATATATATATATATATATATATATATATATATAGTGTGTGTGTGTGCGTGCGTACATGTTTTTATGGACACACGTAAAAGGTATATACAATATGCCTATCCACGTAACTACAAGTAATTCCAAAGTACAACTGTCATCCATTTTACTTATAATAACAAACGGATGGTTAAGCATTCGAATCACGAAGAAGTAACCGAAGGAAAAGTTCTGCAAGGTCGGGAAAAAAAAAGTTAAAATCGACAGCGAACCGGCCACAAATTAAACGTAAACGAGACGAGCTGAGTATTTCAAAGCATAAAAAACGGGAGAAGCACGACAATGAAAATGGGTACAAAACATAAGCTTCTTCGTCGGTGTGCACACGGAGTCTACACTGAAAAGTGGTAAGATGGAGCTGCTATCAGATGCTCGGCGGTGCTCTCACGTTAAATGTTGAATGAAGCATCATAGTAAGTCTTGTTTCTCTCCGTAGTATTTCCCCTTGACCTCCTCTGACTGCTTCCTAATGAACACCTTAATATTCTTTGGAAGCTTCAATTTCAAGTCGATGGCACTTTGAGTCATAATAATAATAATATAATAATAATAATAATAATAATAATAACTAATAATAATAAGAAATGTAAGATTAGAGTTTTATAGAAATTTATAGAGATACTAACATGAAAATAAGCTGACTGCACAACACAACGGGGTGGGGAAGGAGGGGGGGGGGGGGGGAGGTGGCATCGCTACTATCACCCTGACCGTCATGGCCTTAAACTAACTGACGTTACGAGTCCTTTTATGGAGAGAGAGAGAGAGAGAGAGAGAAGAGAGAGAGAGAGAGAGAGAGAGAGAGAGAGAGAGTATAAAATATATTTGTATTGCAATCATTACTGTGCTTCAAAATAACTGAAATCACGAGCCCTTCAGCAAAAGAGAGAGAGAGAGAGAGAGAGAGAGAGAGAGAGAGAGAGAGAGAGAGAGAGAGAGCTGGCGCGCATTGTAGACAAATCAGCTTCACGGAATAAGTGGCCCAGTGTCAGGAACACCTGCCGCTCATGTATACTGAGAGGCGGCCGGCCCCTGTCATCTGCACTATCCTCCCTCTCCCTCTCTCTCTCTCTCTCTCTTTCACTCTCTCTCTACTCTACTCTCCTCCCTCCTCTCACTCGCACATATGTACACAATCAGACACACAAACAAACAAACATTAAAGAGATGCGCTACTGGTGCCGCCAGTTGATTCCAGAGTGTTGATTCTGGCCAGTTGGCGAGTGGCACTCGGGAGCCAAAAATGGAGCGGTTTTCATTTTTTGGCAAAAGCGAGAGCCGGAAGGGTGGCTTGCTCGTAATAATGACCGATTGACTTGTTGCTGCTATTATTATTATTATTATTATTATTATTATTATTATTATTATTATTATTATTATTATTCACGGGGAAACTAACAAATCCACTTTTCTCCAGGACAGGCGTTTTCCTGGAAAACGTTTCTCCGGGACAGGCGTTTTCCTGGAAAACGTTTCTCCGGGGTCAGGCGTTTACCTGGAAAACGTTTCTCCAGGACAGGCGTTTTCCTGGACAACTTTTCTCCGGGACAGGAGTTTTCCTGGAAAATGTTTCTCCGGGACAAGCGTTTTCCTGGAAAACGTTTCTCTGGGGACAGGCGTTTACCTGGAAGCCTGTTCTCCAGGATAGGCGTTCTCCTGGAAAACGCTTCTCCGGGACAAGCGTTTTCCTGGAAGCCTTTTCTCCAGGATAGGCATTTTCCTGGAAAACGTTTCTCCGGGACAGGCGTCTTCCTGGAAAACTTTTCCATGGGACAGGCGTTTTCCTGGAAAACTTCCCTCTGGGACAGGCGTTTTTCCGGAAAACTTTTCTCTGGGACAGGCATTTACCTGGAAAACGTTTGTCCGGAACAGCCGTTTTCCTGGAAAACCTTTCTCTGGAGACAGGCGTCTTCCCGGAAAACTCACCTATAAAACTCATCACACCTCTTTGGGTTGTCCCATTTTATCGTCAACGTTAGTGGCCGCTAATCCTATCGGGAGACTGCTAATACTTGGGCGTCTAAAAGTAAGCGGATTCCTCCTTCTCCCCAGAGCTTCAGTAACCTTCTTGGGGTCTTAACTTCACAGTCGTATGCTTCATTTTCCTCTTATGTACTTCCGGTGGGGCTGAGAGAAATTGTGATTTGCAACACGAACCGCTCTTTCAACTTATTCCAAACTCCGGATCATTTAAACAACACGAACGGAAGATACGAGGGAGTTGGGATTGAGCGACGAGGATGCACTGGACCGAGGGAGATGGAAGAATGTGTTGAAGAACCATTACAGCGACCCCAAATAGGGACAAGCTTGTAGAGAAAGAAAAAGAAGAAGAAAAACAAGTGAGTTTCTTGATCCTCCAATCTTGACTGAAATATCACAGTAACTCAGTGAATGGAGTTTAACTGAGTTTTAATATATATAATATATATATATATATATATATATATATATATATATATATATATTATATATATACATACACACACACATATATATATAACTATATATATATATAGATATATATATATATATATATATATAGTTTGCATTGGCACGTATGGTGTCTAATCATTAGTCCATTAATATATTTTCCAAATTCAACTTAGGACAGAGACGTATTCAAATCTCACCAAGTCCAGATTCCAAAATGTGAAACGTGTCATCCACATACCTCACCTGGATGCTGTCTTTAGGCCTAATGGCTTATGATTATGGTTTCTATTTATTACATTAATCAGAACTGATAGACATGTATGAAAGACTGCCAAGAATATAAAATTGTTCCCACTGAATTGCATACTGGCTCGAAAAATAGTTAGGAGAAAGAGAATATTGATATTTTTGAAATTAAAGGTCCATCAAAACAAAAGGCCCCAAAGATAATATTATGCTAAGACACATTACTTTAATCGCTGGCTTTTTTTTTTAAAAGTAAAAATATGTATAGATGGTCAAGGTTTTTTTTTTCATGGCCGCTTTCCCATTTCTCTAGCAATACATATTCTCAAGATTTCTATATAAGATTTAGCAATGCCAATATTCCCAGTCACAATATAAAATTGTTTATATATATACAGTATACACAGAGGTTCGACATCAGTGCTATGGCCAACCAATGAGTGATTTCACCTCTACCTGGCTATCAAGGTTCATTTACTCTAATACCTTTTTTTTCCACATTATCTTGCCAACCTTTTATATATATATATATATATATTATATATATTATATATATATATATATATATATATATATATATCATTGTCCTGTTCTATCTTTTGTATCATACCATTGAAACCCCTAGCAAAATATCGTACAAAATTCCTTCACAGTACAAATTGTTAACTATTAAAAAGAGAAAATAATATGCTGAAATTTCTTAGGCGTAATCGAGTTATCTGTATAGCATATAATCACGGCCACCGAAAATAGATTTTTCTTTCTGTGGTCTCGGTATAACGCTGTATGAGCCGCGGCCCGTGAAACTTTAACTACGACCCGGTGGTGGCCTGGTCTACGTCGTTGCCAGATGCATGATTATGGCTAAATCTAACCTCAATTAAGATAAAAACTACTGAATCTAGAGTGCTGCCATTTGGTACGTTTGATGATTGGAGGGTGGATGATCAACATACCAATTTGCAGCCCTCTAGCCTCAGTAGTTTTTAAGATCTGAGGCCGGACAGAAAATAGTGTGGACAGAAAAAAGGGCGGACGGACAAACAAATGGCCATCTCACAATCTAGCAGAGAGGAAGCCCAGCGTGACCTCTCAAGTAGTGCGGACCGAAGCACACTGGGTTTTGTTGTGTGGTCCCAGAGCCAGTTTGAGCCTGCCGATCTGTGACCACAATTCCTCACCTTCACCCTGAAGCTCTGAAATCCCCCCCCCCCCCAACCCCACCCAAGTTAGCGAATGTGAGTCGTAATTCATGAAGCAAGTTAGCGAATGTGAGACGTAATTCATAAAGCAAGTTAGCGAATGTGAGACGTAATTCATGAAGCAAGTTAGCGAATGTGAGACGTAATTCATGAAACAAGTTAGCGAATGTGAGACGTAATTCATGAAGCAAGTTAGCGAATGTGAGACGTAATTCATAAAGCAAGTTAGCGAATGTGAGACGTAATTCATGAAGCAAGGTAGCGAATGTGAGACGTAATTCATGAAGCAAGTTAGCGAATGTGAGTCGTAATTCATAAAGCAAGTTAGCGAATGAGACGTAATTCATGAAGCAAGTTAGCGAATGTGAGTCGTAATTCATAGAGCAAGTTAGCGAATGTGAGTCGTAATTTATAAAGCAAGTTAGCGAATGTGAGTCGTAATTCATGAAGCAAGTTAGCGAATGTGAGACGTAATTCATGAAGCAAGTTAGCGAATGTGAGACGTAATTCATGAAGCAAGGTAGCGAATGTGAGACGTAATTCATGAAGCAAGTTAGCGAATGTGAGTCGTAATTCATAAAGCAAGTTAGCGAATGTGAGTCATAATTCATAAAGCAAGTTAGCGAATGTGAGTCGTAATTCATGAAGCAAGGTAGCGAATGTGAGACGTAATTCATGAAGCAAGTTAGCGGATGTGAGTTGTAATTCATAAAGCAAGTTAGCGAATGAGACGTAATTCATAAAGCAAGTTAGCGAATGTGAGACGTAATTCATAAAGCAAGTTAGCGAATGTGAGACGTAATTTATAAAGCAAGTTAGCGAATGTGAGACGTAATTTATAAAGCAAGTTAGCGAATGTGAGAAGTAATTCATAAAGCAAGTTAGCGAATGTGAGACGCAATTCATAAAGCAAGTTAACGAATGTGAGACGCAATTTATAAAGCAAGTTAGCGAATGTGAGACGTAATTTATAAAGCAAGTTAGCGAATGTGAGACGTAATTCATAAAGCAAGCTAGCGAATGTAAGTCGTAATTCATCAAGCAAGTTAGGGAATGTGAGACGTAATTCATGAAGCAAGTTAGCGAATGTGAGACGTAATTCATGAAGCAAGTTAGCGAATGTGAGACGTAATTCATAAAGCAAGTTAGCGAATGTGAGACGTAATTCATAAAGTAAGTTAGCGAATGTGAGACGTAATTTATAAAGCAAGTTAGCGAATGTGAGACGTAATTCATAAAGCAAGCTAGCGAATGTGAGTCGTAATTCATCAAGCAAGTTAGGGAATGTGAGACGTAATTCATGAAGCAAGTTAGCGAATGTGAGACGTAATTCATAAAGTAAGTTAGCGAATGTGAGACGTAATTCATAAAGCAAGCTAGCGAATGTGAGTCGTAATTCATCAAGCAAGTTAGGGAATGTGAGACGTAATTCATGAAGCAAGTTAGCGAATGTGAGACGTAATTCATAAAGTAAGTTAGCGAATGTGAGACGTAATTTATAAAGCAAGTTAGCGAATGTGAGACGAAATTCATAAAGCAAGCTAGCGAATGTGAGTCGTAATTCATCAAGCAAGTTAGGGAATGTGAGACGTAATTCATGAAGCAAGTTAGCGAATGTGAGACGTAATTTCATGAAGCCAAAGTTAGCGAATGTGAGACGTAATTCTAAATAAGTTAGCGAATGTGAGACGTAATTTATAAAGCAAGTTAGCGAATGTGAGACGTAATTCATAAAGCAAGCTAGCGAATGTGAGTCGTAATTCATGAAGTAAGTTAGCGAATGTGAGACGTAATTTATAAAGTAAGTTAGCGAATGTGAGACGTATTTCATAAAGCAAGTTAGCGAATGTGAGTCGTAATTCATAAAGCAAA